>NW_012288848.1:0-10703 GCF_000151885.1 Dipodomys ordii | reverse complement strand
CACAGTGTGGGCACAGCGGGACACAGCGGGACAGAGTGGGACACAGACGGGATAAAGCGTGAGACACAGCGGGGGACACAGGGGAGACACAGCGGGACACAGGGGGGGACACAGCGAGGACACATTGGACACAGCGGGGACACAGCGGGACTCAGCGGGGGACACAGCAGTACACAGCGGGACACAGCGGGACACAGCGGGTCACAGCAGGGACAGAGCGGGTGACACAGAGGGGTACACAGCGGGACACAGCAGTGGACAAAGCAGGACACAGCGGGGGACACAGCGAGGACACTGCGGGACACTGCGGGAGACACAGCAAGGACACAGCGGGACACAGTGGAACACAGCGGGACACAGAAGTGACACAGCAGGGGACCCAGCGGGACACAACCGGGGACACAGCGGGACACAGCGGGGCCACAGGGAGGACACAGCAGGACACAGCAGGGGACACAGCGGGAAACAGCGAGGGACACAGCATCGATAGAGTGGGGACACAGCGGGACACAGCGGGGTACACAGCTGGGGACACAACGGGACACAGTGTGGGACATAGCGGGACACAACTGGACAGGGTGGGACACAGCGGGACACAGCGGGGGACACAGCGATGACAAAGCGGGACACAGCGGCGGACACAGTGGGACAGAGCAGGGTACACAGCAGGGGACACAGAGGGACCCAGCAGGACACAGCGGGGGACACAGTGGGGACACAGCGGGACACAGCGGGGGACACAGCGAGGACATATTGGGACACAGCGGGGACGCAGCAGGACTCAGCGGGGGACACAGCAGTACACAGCGAGACACAGCGCTACACAGCGGAGCACAGCAGGGACACAGCGGGGGACAAAGCAGGACACAGCGGGAAACAGCGGGGGAAACAGAGGGGTACACAGCGGGACACAGCAGTGGACAAAGCAGGACACAGTGAGGGACACAGCGAGGACACTGCGGAACTCTGCGGGAGACACAGCGAGGACACAGCGTGACACAGCGGAACACAGCGGGACACAGCAGGGACACAGTAGGGGACACAGCGGGACACAGAGGGGGACACAGCGTGACACAGCAGGGGACACAGCGGGACACAGCGGGACACAGCGGGGGACACAGCGATGACAAAGCGGGACACAGCGGGGATATAGCGGGACTCAACACGGTCACAGCGGGACACAGCAGGACACTGCGGGACACAGCGGGGACACAGCAGGGGACAGAGCGGGACACAGCGGGGGACACAGCGGGACACAGCGGGGGACACAGGGGGGAAAGAGTACACAGCAGGGGACACAGCGAGGACACAGCGGGACACATCTGGGACACAGCGGGAATCAGCGGGGGACACAGCAGGACACAGCGGGACACAGCGGGGACACAGCAGGTACACAGCGGGGGACACAGTGGGACAGAGCAGGGGACACAGCAGGGGACACAGAGGGACACAGTGGGACACAGCGGGGGACACAGGAGGGACACAGCGGGATACAGCGGGGCACAAAGTGAGGACACATTAGGACACAGAGGGGACACAGCGGGACTCAGCGGGGGACACAGCAGTACACAGCGGGACACAGCCGGGCACAGCAGGGTCACAGCGGGTGACACAGCAGGACAGAGCGAGGGACCCAGCGGGGGACACAGCGGGACACAGCGGGGAACACACAGAGTACACAGCGGGACCCAGCGGGACACAGTGTCGATACAGCGGGGACACAGCGGGACACAGAGGGGTACATAGCTGGGGACACAATGGGACACAGTGGGGGACATAGCGGGACACAGCGGGACACAGCGGGGCACAGCGGGGACAAAGCGGGGACTCAGCGGGGGACACAGCGTGGGACAAACGGGACACCACAGAATAGAGCAGGATACAGTGGGACACAGAGGGGGACACAGCAGGACAGAGCAGGACACAGAGGGGGACACAGCGGGACACAGTGGGACACAGCGGGGGACACAGCGGGACACAACGGGGACAAAGCGGGACTCAGCGGGGGACACAGCAGGGGACACAGAGGGACACAGCGGGACACAGCGGGGGACACAGAGGGGACACAGCGGGTCACACCGGGGGACACAGTGAGGACACATTGGGACACAGCGGGGACACAGCAGGGGACACAGCAGAGGACACAGCGGGGGACACAGGTACGACACAGCGGGACACAGCAGGGGACACAGCGGGACACAGCGAGGGACACAGCGGGGGACACAGTGGGACACAGCGGAGTACACAGAGAGGACACAGTGGGACTCAGCGGGACACAGCGTCGATACAGCGGGGACACAGCGGGACACAGTGGGGTACACAGCTAGGGGCACAACGGGACACAGTGGGGGACATAGCGGGACACAGCTGGACACAGCGGGGACACAGAGGGGACTCAGCAGGGTACACAGCAGGGGACAAAGCGGGATACCACGGAACACAGCGGGACACAGCTGGACACAGCGGGGACACTGTGGGTATACAGCGGGACACAGCGGATGACACAGCGGGACATAGCGCGGGACACAGCGGGACACAGCAGGGACACGGGGGGACAAAGCGGGACACAGCGGGGGACACAGTGACGACAAAGCGGGACACAGCGGTGACACAGCGGGACTCAGCAGGGTCACAGCTGGACACAGCGGGGGACACAGCGGGACACAGCAGGGGACATGGGGGGAGAAATCGGGACACAGCGGGGGACAAATTGAGGACAAAGCGGGACACAGTGGGGACACAGCGAGACTCAGCGGGGGACACAGCGGGGGACAAAGCGGGACAAAATGGGACACAGTGACGACACAGCGGGACACAGCGGGACACAGCGGGGGACACAGCGTGGGACACAGAGGGACACAACGTGGAACACAGCGAGGACACAGCGGGACCCAGCAGGACACAGCGTCGATACAGCAGGGACACAGCGGGACAGAGTGGGGCACAGCCGGACACAGCGGGGACACAGCAGTGGACACAGCGGAACACAGCGGGGGACACAGCGGGACACAGCAGGGGACACATGGAGGACACAGCGGGACACAGCGAAGAAACAGCGGGGACTCTCCGGGGGACACAGCGGGGGATAAAGCTGGACAGCATGGGACACAGTGGGACACAGCGGGACACAGCGGGGACACAGCGGGACACAGCGGGACACAGCAGGGACAGATCGGGACACAGCGTGACACAGCAGGACACAGCGGGGGACACATCGGGGGACAAAGCGGGACACCACGGGACACAGCGGGACACAGCGGGACACAGCGGGGAAACTGCGGGAACATATCAGGACACAGCAGGGTACACAGCGTGACACAGTGGGACACAGCGGGGGACAAAGCGGGGACACAGTGGGACACCGCCAGGAAACACAGCAGGGGCACAGCGGGACACAGCGGGTACACAGCTGGGGACACAAAGGGACACATCGGGGGACACAGCGAGGACACAGCGGAACACAGCGTGGGAAGCAGCGAGGACTCAGCGGGACACAGCGGGACACAGCGGGACACAACGGGGACACAGCAGTGGACACAGCGGGACACAGCGGGGGACACAGCGGGGGACCCAGCGGGAGACACAGCGGGACACAGCTGGACACAGCTTGGGATACAGGTGGGACACAGCGGGACACAGCAGGAACACAGCGGGACCCAGCGGGGAAACAGCGGGGACTCAGGGGGGGACACAGAGGGACAAAGGTGGTCAGAGCGGGACACAGCGGCAACACAGCAGGGACACAGCGGCAGACACAGCCGGACACAGTGGGACACAGCGGGGACAAAGCGGGACACAGCGGGGGACAGAGCGGGGACACAGCATGGGACACAGCGGGGGACACAGCGGGGGACACAGCGGGACACAGCGAGAAACACAGCGAGGACCCAGCGGGACAAAGCAGGACACAGCGTCGATACAGCAGGGGACAAAGCGGGACACAGAGGGACACAGCAGGGGACACAGCGAGGACACAGCGGGACCCAGCGGGACACAGCGTCGATACAGCGGGGACACAGCGGGACACAGCGGGGTACACAGCTGGGCACACAAAGGGACACATCGGGGGATATAGCGAGGACACAGCGGAACACAGCGTGGGACACAGCTAGGACACAGCGGGACACTGCGGGACACAGCGGGGACACAGCGGGACACAGCGGGTCCCAGCAGGGACACAGCGGGACACAGCAGGGGACACACCGGGACACAGCCTGGGACACAGCGAGGACACAGCGGGACACAGCGGGGGACACAGCGAGGACACTGCGGGGGACACAGCGGGGGACACAGCGGATCACAGCGGGACACAGCGGGGGACACAGGGGGGACACAGCGGGGACACAGCGTGACTCAGCGGGGGACACAGCAGTACCCAGAGGGACACAGCGGGACACAGCAGGACACAGCGGGGGACACAGTGGGACACAGAGGGGGACACAGAAGGATACACAGCGGGACACAGCAGGGAACACAGTGAGGTCACAGCGGGACCCAGCGGGACACAGCGTCGATACAGCGGGGACACAGCGGGACACAGCGGGTACACACCTTGGGACACAAATGGACACATCGGGGTACAGAGCGAGGACACAGCAGAACACAGCGTGGGACACAGCGAGGACACAACGGGACACAGCGGGACACAGTGGGACACAGCAGTAGACACAGCGGGACACAGCGGAGGACACAGCAGGACACAGCAGGGTACACAGGGAGGACACAGCGGGACACAGCGGGGACACAGCGGGGACTCACCGGGGGACACAGCGGGTGACAAAGCGGGACACCACGTGACACAGCGGGACACAGCGGGACACAGCGGGGACACTGCGGGAACATAGCGGGACCCAGCAGGGTACACAGCCGGACACAGCGGGACACAGCAGTAGACACAGCAGGACACAACGGGGGACACAGCAGGACACAGCAGGGTACACAGGGAGGACACAGCGGGACACAGCGGGGACACAGCGGGGACTCACCGGGGGACACAGCGGGTGACAAAGCGGGACACCACGTGACACAGCGGGACACAGCGGGACACAGCGGGGACACTGCGGGAACATGCGGGACACAACGAGGGACACATCGGGACACAGCGGGACACAGCATGGGACACAGCGGGACACAGCAGTAGACACAGCGGGACACAGCGGGGGACACCGCGGGACTCAGCGGGGGACACAGTACCACACAGCTGGACACAGCGCGACACAGAGGGACACAGCGGGGGACACAGCGGGACACAGAGGGGGACACAGAGGGGTACACAGCGGGACACAGCGGGGTACACAGCTGGGGACACAAAGGGACACATCGGGGGACACAGTGAGGACACAGCGGAACACAGCGTGGGACACTGCGAGGACACAGCTGGACACAGCGGGACACAGCGGGACACAGCAGGGACACAGCAGTAGACCCAGCGGGACAGAGCGGGGGACAAAGCAGGACACAGCCGGGGAAAAAGCGAGGACACAGCCGGACCCAGCGGGACACAGCGTCGATACAGTGGTTACACAGCGGGACACCGCGAGGTACACAGCTGGGGACACAATGGGACACAGCAGGGGACACAGCGAGGACACAGTGGAACACAGCGTGGGACACAGCGAGGACACAGCGGGACACAGCGGGACACAGCGGAGGACACAGTGGGAAACAGAGTGGGACACAGAAGGGTACACAGCGGGACACAGTGGGGAACACAGCGAGGATACAGTGGGAACCAACGGGACACAGCGTCGATACAGCGGGGACAAAGCGGGAGACAGCAGGTACACACATGGGGACACAAAGGGACACATCGGGGGACACAGCGAGGACACAGTGGAACACAGCGTGGGACACAGCGAGGACACAGCAGGACACAGTGTGACACAGCAGGACACAGCAGGGACACAGCGGGAAAGAGCGGGGACACAGCGGGGGACACAGTGGGACACAGAGTGGGACACAGAAGGGTACACAGCGGGACACAGCGGGACCCAGCGGGACACAGCGTCGATACAGCGGGGACACAGCGGGACACAGCGAGTACACACATGGGGACACAAAGGGACACATCGGGGGACACAGCAAGGACACAGCGGAACACAGCGTCGGACACAGCGAGGACACAGCGGGACACAGCGGGACAGAGCGGGGACACAGCAGTAGACACAGCAGGACACAGCGGGGGACACAGCGGGGACTCACCGGGGGACACAGCGGGGGACAAAACGGGACACCACTGGACACAGCAGAACACAGTGGGACACAGCGGGGACACTGCGGGAACATAGCAGGACACAGCAGGGTACACAGCGGGACACATAGGGACCCTGCAGGGGACACAGGGAGGACACAGCGGGACACAGAGGGGACACAGCGGGGATTCAACGGGGGACACAGCGGGGGACAAAGCGGGACACCACGGGACACAGCGGGACACAGCGGGGACACTGTGGGGACATAGCAGGACACAGCAGGGTACACAGCGAGACACATAGGGACACAGCGGGGGACAAAGCGGATCACAGCGGGACACAGCGGGAGACAAGGGGGGATACAGCTGGGACACAGCGGGACACAGCGGGGGACACAGCGAGGACACAGCAGGACACAGCGGGGGACACAGCGGATCACAGCGGGACACAGCGGGGGACACAGGCGGGACAAAGGGGGACACAGCGGGACTCAGCGGGGGACACAGCAGTACTAAGCGGGACACAGCGGGACACAGCGGGACACAGCAGGGGACAGAGTGGGACACAGAGTGGGACACAGAAGGGGTACACAGAGGGACCCAGCGGGGAACACAGTGAGGACACAGCGGGACCCATCGGGATACAGCGTCGATACAGCGGGGACATAGCGGGACCCAGCGGCACACAGTGGGAGACACAGTGAGACACTGCGGGGGACACAATGAGGACACAGCGAGGACACATTGGGACATAGCGGAAAAACAGCGGGACACAACGGGGAACAGAGCGGGACACAGCGCGCGACACAGCGGGACACAGCAGTAGACACAGCGGGACACAGCGGGTGACACAGCGGGGCTCAGTGGGGGACACAGCAGTACACAGCTGGACAAAGCGGGACACAGCGGGACACAGCGGGGGACACAGCGGGACACAGAGGGGGACACAGAGGGGTACACAGCGGGACACAGTGGGGTACACAGCTGGGGACACAAAAGGACACATCGGGGGACACAGTGAGGACACAGAGGAACACAGCGTGGGACACAGCCAGGACACAGCGGGACACAGCGGGACACAGCGGGGACACAGCAGGGACACAGCAGGGACATAGCGGGAGACACAGCGGGACACAACGGGACCCAGCGGGACCCAGCGTCGATACAGCGGGGACACAGCGGGACACAGCGGGGTACACAGCTGGGGACACAAAGGGACACATCGGGGGACACAGCGAGGACACAGCGGAACACAGCGTGGGACACAGCGAGGACACAGCGGGACACAGCGGGACACAGCGGAGATACAGCAGGGACACAGCGGGGGACACAGCGGGACACAACGGGACCCAGCGGGACCCAGAGTCGATACAGCGGGGACACAGCGGGACACAGCGGGGTACACAGCTGAGGACACAAAGGGACACATCGGGTGACACAGCGAGGACACAGCGGAAAACAGCGTGGGACATAGCGAGGACACAGCGGGACACAGCGGGACACAGCAGGAAACAGCAGGGACACAGCAGTAGACACAGCGGGACACAGCGGGGGACACAGCGGGACACAGAGGGGGACGCAGAGGGGTACACAAAGGGACACATCGGAGGACACAGCGAGGACACAGCGGAACACAGCGTGGGACACAGGACACAGCGGGACACAGCGGGAGACAGCGGGACACAGCAGGGACACAGCATTAGACACAGCGGGACACACCGGGGGACACAGCGGGACACAGAGGGACACAGCGGGGACACAGTGGGACTCAGCGGGGGCCACAGCAGTACACAGCGGGACACAGCGGGACACAGCGGCGGACACAGCGGACACAGCGGGACACAGCGGGGGACACAGCGGGGACACAGCGGGACAAAGCGGAGACACAGCAGGGACTCAGCGGAGGACACAGCGTGGGACAAAGCGGGACACCAGGGGACACAGTGTGACACTGCGGGACACAGCGCGGACACTGCGGGGACACAGCGGGAGAAAGCGGGGACACAGCGGGACTCAGTGGAGGACACAGCAGTAGACAGTGGGACATAGCGGGACACAGCGGGGGACACACAGGGGTACACAGCGGGACACAGCGGGGAACACAGCGAGGACACAGCAGGACCCAACGGGACACAGCGTCGATACAGCGGGGACACAGCGGGACACCATGGGACACACTGTGAGACAGCCGGACACAGCGGGGACACTGCAGGTACACAGCAGGACAAAGCGGGGGACACAGTGGGACACAGCGGGAACAAAGTGTGAGACACAGCATGGGACAGAGCGGGAGACAGCGGGGGACACAGCTAGGACACAGGGGGACACAGCGGGGTATACAGCTGGGGACACAACGGGACACATTGCGGGACACAGCGGGACACAGCCGGGACACTGCGGGGACACAGCGGGACAAAACAGGGGACAAAGTGGGACACAGCGGGACACAGCGGGGGACACAGCGGGGGACAGCGGAGACAGAGAGGGGACACAACGGGACACAGTGGTGACACAGCTGGACACAACGGAGTACATAGCAGGACACAGCGGGCACACAGCGGGGACACAGCGGGACACAGGGGGACAAACCAGGGACAGTGCGGGACATAGCAAGAACACTGTGGGAACATACCGGGACACAGCGGGGTGCACAGCGGGACACAGCGGGACACAGCTTGGGACACAGCGGGGACACAGCGGGACACAGCGGGGGACACAGCGAGGACACAGCGGGACACAGCGGAGACACAGCAGGGACTCAGCGGAGCAAACAGCGTGGGACAAAGCGGGACACCAGGGGACACAGTGTGACACTGCGGGACACAGCGGGACAAAGCGGGGGACACAGCGGGACACAGTGGGGTCACAGCGGGGGACAGCGGAGAAAGAGACGGACACAGCGGGACACAGCGGTGACACAGCTGGACACAACGGAGTACATAGCGGGACACAGCGGGCACACAGCAGGGACAGAGCGGGACACAGCGGTGACACAGCAGGACAGAGCGGGGGACACAGCGGGATACAGTGGGGGACCAAGCGATGACAGAGCGAGACACAGCGGGGGACACAGCGAGAACACAGCGGGGGACACAGTGGGGGACAGAGCGGGAGATAGCGGGGAACACAGCGAGGACACAGCGGGACCCAGCGGGACACAGCGTCGATAGAGTGGGGATACAGCGTTACACAGCGTGGTACACATCTGTGGACACAACCAGACACATTGGGGGCACAGCGGGACACAGTGGGACACAGCGAGGACACAGCAGGACACAGCGGGACACAGCAGGGACAGAGCGGGACACAGTGGGACACAGCGGGACACAGCAGGGGACCTAGCAAGGACACAGCAGTACACAGCGAGGGACACAGCGGGGGACACAGTGAGGACACAGGGGGACACAGCGGGACACGGCGGGACACAGCAGGAACACAGCGGTAGACACAGCGGGACACAGCAGGGTACACAGTGGGACACAGCGGGGGACACAGGGAGTACAAAGCGGGACACAGCGGGGACACAGCTGGACACAGCGGGGGACACAGTGGGACACAGCGGGAAAAAGCGGGGGACACAGCGGGGGACAGCGGAGGCCGAGAGGGGACACAGCGGGACACAGCGGTGACACAGCTGGAAACAACGGAGTACATAGCAGGACACAGCAGGGACACAGCGGGGACACAGCGGGACACAGCGGGACACAGCAGGGACAGAGCGGGACACAGCGGGGGAGCCAGCGAGGACACAGCGGTACACAGCGGGGCATACAGCGAGGACACAGCAGGGGACACAGTGGGGGACACAGCGGGATACAGCGGGGAACACAGCGAGGACACAGCGGGACCCAGCGGGACACAGCGTCGATACAGCAGGAACACAGCGTTACACAGCGTGGTACACAGCTGTGGACACAATGGGACACAGTGGGGGCACAGCGGGACACAGCGGGACACAGTGGGACAAAGCGGGGACAAAGCGTGAGACACAGCGGGACACAGTGGGGGACAGAGCGTGGGACACAGCGGGACACAGTGGGGCACAGAGCATGGGACACAGCGGGGGAAAGAGCGGGAGACAGAGGCAGACATAGCGAGGACACAGCGGGACACAGCAGGTACACAGCGGGGAACACAGCCTGACTCAGCGGGGGAGACAGCGTGGGACAAAGTGAGGACAGAGAGGGACACAGTCGGACACAGCAGGGACACAGCAGTAGACACAGCGGGACACAGTGGGGGACACAGCGGGACACAGCGGGGGACACAGGGAGGACACAGCGGGACCCAGCGGGACCCAGCGTCGATACAGCGGGGACACAGCGGGACACAGCGAGGACACTGCGGGAACATAGCGGGACACAGCGGGGTACACAGCAGGACACAGCGGGACCCAACTGGGGACACAGCGGGGACACAGTGGGACACAGCGGGGGACACAGCGAGGACACAGGGGGACACAGCTGCGACACAGAGGGGACACAGCGGGGGACACAGCAGGGAACAAAGTAGG
>NW_012288847.1:0-1541 GCF_000151885.1 Dipodomys ordii | reverse complement strand
TCAGGGCCTTGTCAGGGCTGGCTAATGAGGGCAGGGCAGTGGGAAAACGGATAGTCTGAACAATGACCGGTCCTGGCCACCGGCGTGAAAGGCAGGGCTCGCTCAGCTGGGTCTTTGGAGCAGGTCTGTAAAAGTCTTTGAAGAAAAAGTGCTGTAGAGGTGCTCGGCAGCAGCCCAGGGACCAGGCCCGGTGCCAGGGGTCAGGCTTGGGCCGGGGCGGCCGCGGCCTCGGGTTCAGGCCAATTTTGCAGGCACGGGTAAAGTTCACGCAGCCCGCTCGAGCCCTCGGTGCGGCGGCGGGGAAGAGGCCAGGCCAGGCCAGGATCGGAACACCAGCAGGGAAGCGGGCGCAGGCTCCGGAGAGGCGCGGGTTCCGGGCCAGGTTTTTCCCGAAGCCATCGTCGGCGGCGCTGCCGAGCGAGAGAGGCAGAAGGCCTGCCGCTGCCGCCGAGGCTCGCTCTCTCCCCTCCTCCTTTGTGAAGGGGAAAAGGAGCGAGTCCATTCCACGGCCGGCGCCCGCTCCGCACTCCACTCCGGGTTTTCCGGGCGGCCGCGACGGCGCTGGGTAAAATGGCAGTGCTGAGCCTCGTGTCGGAGTGAGGGGGACTCGGAGGAGAGTGGGGCGCTCTAGCCGCTCAGTCCGACCGCCCGCTCGCCCGCCCGCCCGCCCGCCCGCTGCCGCGCAGCAGCCTCGGCCCGCGCTGCGGCCGGGGAGGGGAGGCAGGGCGCCGGCCCGGCCCGCGCGCTCCGACGCTGCCGCCCGGCGCCCCGGCTGCCGCCGCGCGCCCTCCAGCCCGCCCGTCCCGGGCCCCCCTCCCTTCGCTCCCTCCCTCCGCCCCCTCACCCTCGCCTCCCTCCCTCCCTCCTCCTTTCTCCGGCAGCAGAAAGCGGAGAGTCACAGCGGGGCCAGGCCCTGGGGAGCGGAGCCTCCACCGCCCCCCTCATTCCCAGGCAAGGGCTTGGGGGGAATGAGCCGGGAGAGCCGGGTCCCGAGCCTACAGAGCCGGGAGCAGCTGAGCCGCCGGCGCCTCGGCCGCCGCCGCCGCCGCCTCCTCCTCCTCCGCCGCCGCCAGCCCGGAGCCTGAGCCGGCGGGGCGGGGGGGAGAGGAGCGAGCGAGCGAGCGCATCGCAGCAGCGGAGCCCCGCGAGGCCCGCCCGGGCGGGTGGGGAGGGCAGCCCGGGGGGACTCGGCCCCGGGGTGGGGTGGGAGGGGGGAGAAGACAAAAACGGGGCCGGGTCTCTCCTCGGACTAGACATCGGGGATCATGGCCGCGCAGGTCGCCCCCGCCGCCGCCAGCGTCCTGGGTGATCCGCCGCCTTCGCCCTCGGAGCTGAATAAAACCGAGCATTATCAATGGGACTAGTCGGGGGTTGAGGAGGGAAAAACGGTTCAAGCGCGGTGAATTGTTGGTTGCCGCCTTCTCGGAGAGCGATGGCCTGGTTTTGGGGGTTACCGTTGCTGGATTTTTCTGGTGTTGCTTGTACGGGTTCCAGACCCTTAGATTGGACGGCCTATTTTTAGTCGTAGGATGTATATTTTG
>NW_012288846.1:0-1586 GCF_000151885.1 Dipodomys ordii | reverse complement strand
TGCAGAAGACGAGAAGGAGAAGGAGAAACAGAAGGAGAAGCAGAAAGAGAAGCAGAAGAAGGAGCAGGAGAAGGAAAAGCAGCAGGAGAAGCAGAAAGAGAAGCAGAAGGAGAAGCAGGAGATGCAGAAACAGGAGAAGCAGAAGCAGAAGAAACAGGAGAAGGACAAGAAGCAGAAGCAGAAGGAGAAGCAGAAACAGAAGGAGAAGCAAAAAGAGAAGGAGGGAAGCAGAAGAAGCAGGAGAAGCAGAAGCATAAGAATCCGAAGAAGCAGAAGCAGAACCTGAAGCAGAAGGAGAAGCAGAAGAAGCAGAATCTGGAGGAGCAGAATGAGAAGCTGAAGGAGAAGCAGAAGCAGAATGAGAATCAAAAGCAGAAGGATTAGCAGAAGAAACAGAAGAATAGAATCAGTAGCCGTTGTAGCAGAAGCAGAAGGAGAAGCAGAAGGAAAAGCAGAAGAACAAGAAAGAGAAGGAGAAACAGAAGGAGAAGCAGAAGGAGAAGCAGAAAGAGAAGCAGGTAAAGCAGAAGAAGAAGAAGCAGAAGGAGAATTAGAAGGAGAAGCAGAAGAAGGAGAAGGAGAAGCAGAAGCAGAAGAAGATGCAGAAGGAGAAGCAGGAGAAGCAGAAGAAGCAGAAGGAGAAGCAGGAAAAGCAAAAGAAGCAGAGGAAAAAGTAGAAGCAAAAGAAGGAGAAGGAGACGCAGAAGCAGAAGCAGAAGAAGAAGCATAAGGACAAGCACAATCAGAAGGAGGTGCAGAAGGAGAAGCAGGAGAAGCAGAAGAAGCAGAAGCTGAAGGAGAAGCAGAAGTAGGAGACGGAGGATATGCAGAAGCAGAAGGAGAAGCAGAAGAGGAATGAGAAGCAGAAAAAGAAGCAGGAGAAGCACAATAAGCAGAAGCAGGAGAAGCCGAAAGAGAAGAAGCAGAAGAAGCAGAAACAGAAGCAGAAGGAGAAGCAGAAGCAGAAGGAGAAGCAGCAGAAGAAGTAGAACCAGAAATTCAGGCAGGAGAAACAGAAGAAGAAGAAGCATAAGGAGAAGCAAAAAGAGAAGCAGAAGGAGAAGTAGAAGAAGCAGCAGAAGAAGCAGAAAAACAAGCAGGAGAAGCAGAAGTAGAAAGAGAATTAGAAGCAGAAGAAGCAGAAGAAGAAGCAGTAGAAGCATAAGAAGCAGAAGCAGGAGAAGCAGAAGCAGAAAAACAAGAAGAAGCATTAGAAGCAGAAGCAGAAGCAGAGGGAGAAACAGAAGAAGGAGAAGGAGCAGCAGAAGGTGAAGCAGAAGGAGATGCAGAAACAGAAAGAGAAGCAGAAACAGAAGGAAAAGAAGAAGGATTAGTTGGAGAATCAGAAGAAGCAGAAAGAGAAGCAGTAGAAGGAGAAGGAGAAGCAGAAGCAGAGGAAAGGAAGGAGAAGCAGAAGAGCAGAAGCGGGAGAAGCAGATGATGAAGAATCAGAAGAAGTCAAAGAAGTAGATGTAGTGACTCTGAAGTAGAGAATAGAATCAAGCAGAAGAAGCAGAGCAGAAGCAGAATGAGAAGCAGATGAAGAAGAAGGAGAAGAGAAGAGAAGGATTAGTAGTAGGAAGAGC
>NW_012288845.1:0-11625 GCF_000151885.1 Dipodomys ordii | reverse complement strand
TGATGGAGAAGATGAAGGAGAAGTTGGAGAATCAGAAGAATCAGAAGCTGAAGGAGAAAGAGAAGCAGGAGAAGCAGAAGATGCAGAAGCAGAAGGAGAAGGACAAGTAGGAGAAGAAGAAGAAGAAGAAGAAGAAGAAGAAGAAGAAGAAGAAGAAGAAGACACAGAAGAAGGAGAAGGAGCAGAAGGAGAAGCAGAAGGAGAAGCAGAAAGAGAAGCAGAAGAAGCAGTAGCAGGAGAAGCAGAAGCAGAAGAAACAGAAGAAGACCAAGAACCAGAAGGAGAACCTGAAGCAGAAGGAGAAGCAGAAGCAGCATAAGCTGGAAAAGCAGAAGCAGAAGAAACAGAACAAGCAGAAGAAGCAGAAGCAGAACGAGAAGCAGAAGAAGAAGAAGGAGAAATTGAAGGATTAGGAGTAGGAGGAGCAGAAGAAGAATAAGAAGCAGAAAGAGAAGCAGAAGGAGAAGCAGAAGGAGAAACAGAAGAAGCAGAAGCAGGAGAAGCAGAAGCAGAAGAAGAATGAGAAGCACAAGAAGGAGAAATTGAAGGAGAAGGAGAATGAGACGGAGAAGCAGAAGGAGAAGTAGGAGAAGCAGAATAAGAAGAAACAGAAGAAGGAGAAGAGCAGAAGCAGAAGCAGAAGGAGAAGCAGAAGCAGAAGGAGAAGCAGAAGAAGCAGAAGCTGAAGCAGAAGAAGAAGAAACAGAAAAAGCAGAAGAAGCAGAAGAAGAAGCAGCAGGAGAAGCAGAAGAAGAAGAAGGAGAAAGAGAAGGATTAGGCGTAGGAGAAACAGAAGGATAAGCAGAAGCAGAAAGAGAAGGAGAAGGAGAAGCAGAAGGAGCAGAAGCAGGAAAAGCAGAAGCATAATGAAAGGCAGAAGAAGGAGAAATTGTAACAGAAGAAGATGCAGAAGGAGAAGCAGAAGCAGAAGCAGTAGTAGAAGCAGAAGAAGGAGAAGCAGAAGGAGAAGCATAAAGAGAAACAGAAGGAGAAGCAGGAGAAGCAGAAGCAGGAGAAGCAGAATCAGAAGAAATAGAAGAAGGAGAACAAGCAGAAGCAGAAAGAGAAGCAGAAACAGAAGGAGAAGCAGAAATAGAAGCAGAAGAAGACGAAGAAGCAAAAGGAGAACCTGAAGCAGAAGGAGAAGCTGGAGAAGCAGAAGAAGAAGAATCTGGAGAAGAAGAAGGAGAACCAGAAGGAGAAGCAGAAGCAGAAAGAGAAGCAAAAGCAGAAGGAGAAGCAGAAGAAACAGAAGAAGCAGAAGCAGTAGAAGAAGCTGAAGATGCAGAAGCAGAAAGAGAAGCAGAAGGAATAGCAGAAGAACGAGAAGGAGAAACAGAAGGAGAAGCAGAAGGAGAAGCAGGAAAAGAAGAAGAAGCAGAAGCAGACGGAGAAGCAGAAGAAGGAGAAGCAGAAGCAGAAGCAGAAGAAGAAGCAGAAGGAAAAGGGCAAGCAGAAGGAGATGTAGAAGGAGAAGCAGGAGAAGCAGAAGAAACAGAAGCAGAAGGAGAAGAAGAAGGAGAAGAATCAGAAGAAGCAGAAGCAGAAATAGAAAGAGAAGCCGACGAAGACAAGCAGAGTGAGAAGCAGGGGAAGCAGAAGAAGCAGAAGCGGGAGAAGCAGAAGAAGAAGAAGAAGAAGGAGAAGGAGCAGAAGGAGAAGCAGAAGGAGAAGCAGAAAGAGAAGCAGGAAAAGCAGAAGAAGCAGAAGCAGGAGAAGCAGAAGCAGAAAACAGGAGAAGGACAAGAAGCAGAAGCAGAAGGAGAAGCAGAAAGAGAAGTAGAAGAAGAAAGAGAAAGAGGGGAAGCAGAAGAAGCAGAAGCAGTAGTAGCAGAAGCATAAGAATCCGAAGAAGCAGAAGCAGAACCTGAAGCAGAAGGAGAAGCAGGAGAAGGAGAAGAAGCAGAATCTGCAGAAGCAGAATGAGAAGCTGAAGTAGAAGCAGAAGCAGAAGCAGAAAGAGAATCAAAATCAGAAGGAGAAGCAGAAGAAACAGAAGAAGCAGAAGCAGTAGCAGTTGCAGCAGAAGCAGAAGGAAAAGCCGAAGAACGAGAAGAAGGGGAAACAGAAGGAAAAGCAGAAGGAGAATCAGAAGGAGAAGCAGAAGAAGCACAAGGAGAAGCAGAAGGAGAAACAGAAGCAGAAGAAGCAGCAGAAGGAGAAGCAGAAGCAGAAGAAGATGCATAAGGAGAAGCAGGAGAAGCAGAAGAATCAGAAGCAGAAGGAGAAGTAGAAGTAGGAGAAGGAGAAGGAAGAGCCGCAGAAGCAATAGGAGAAGCAGAAGGAGTAGCAGAAGCAGAATGAGAAGCAGAACGAGAAGCAGTAGAATCAGAAGAAGCAGGAAAAGAAAAAGCAGAAGAAAGAGAAGAAGAAGAAGAAGAAGAAGATGAAGAAGAAGAAGAAGAAGAAGAAGAAGAAGAAGAAGAAGAAGAAGAAGAAGAAGAAGAAGAAGAAGAAGAAGAAGAAGAAGAAGAAGAAGGAGAAGCATAAGGAGAAGGAGCAGAAGAAGAAGAAGCAGAAGCAGGAGAAGAAGAAGCAGAAGAAAAAGAATAAGCATAAGAAGAAGAATCAGAGGGAGAAGCAGAAGAAGGAGAAGGAGCAGCAGAAAGAGAAGTAGAAGGAGAATCAGAGGGAGAAGCAGAAGAAGGAGTAGCAGAAGCAGAAGAAGCAGCAGAAGGAGAAGCAGAAGCAGAAAAAGATGCAGAACGAGAAGCAGGAGAAGCAGAAGAAGCAGAAGCAGAAGGAGAAGCAGAAGTAGGAGAAGGAGAAAGATAAGGAAGTGCAACAGAAGCAATAGGAGAAGCAGAAGGAGAAGCAGAATGAGAAGCAGAAAGATACACAGTAGAAGCAGAAGAAGCAGGAAAAGCAGAAGCAGAAGATAGAGAAGAAGAAGAAGAAGAAGAAGAAGAGGAAGAAGAAGAAGAAGCAGCAGCATAAGGAGAAGCATAAGGAGAACATAAGGAGAAGCAGTAGAAGCAGAAGCAGTAGAAGCAGAAGCAGAAGAAAAAGAATAAGCAAAAGAAGCAGAAGCAGAAGCAGTGGGAGAAGCAGAAGAAGGAGAAGGAGAAGGAGCAGCAGAAGGAGAAGCAGAAGCAGAAAGAGAAGCAGAAACAGAAGGAGAACAAGAAGGAGAATCAGAAGAAGCAGAAGTAGAAGCAGAAAGAGGAGAAGAAGGAGAAGCAGAAGTAGAATCAGAAGAAACAGAAGAAGAAGAAGAAGAAACAGAAGCAAAGGAAACAGAAGAAGGAGAAGAGCAGAAGCAGAAGCAGAAGGAGAAGCAGAAGCGAAGGGGAAGCAGAAAGAGAAGCAGGAGAAGCAGAAGAAGCAGGAGAAGCAGAAGCAAAAGAAACAGGAGAAGCCGAAGAAGCAGAAGCAGAATCAGAAGCAGAAGGAGAAACAGAAGAAGCACAATCTGTAGCAGAAGCAGAAGAAACAGAAACAGTAGAATAAGCAGAAGCAGAAGCACCAGGAGAAGCAGAAGAAGAAGAAGGAGAAGGCGAAAGAGAAGGATTAGGAGTAGCAGAAGCAAAAGGATACGCAGAAGTAGAAAGAGACGCAGAAGGAGAAGCAGCAAGACAAGTAGGAGAAGCAGGAGAAGCAGAAGCAGGAGAAGCACAAGAAACAGAAGACGCAGAAGCAGAATGAGAAGCAGAAGGAGAAATTGAAGCAGAAGCAGAAGGAGAAGCAGAAAGAGAAGCAGAAGAAGCAGTAGCAGGAGAAGCAGAAGCAGAAGAAACAGAAGAAGCCCAAGAACCAGAAGGAGAACCTGAAGCAGAAGGAGAAGCAGAAGCAGTAGAAGCTGCAAAAGCAGAAGCAGAAGAAACAGAACAAGCAGAAGAAGCAGAAGCAGAACGAGAAGCAGAAGAAGAAGAAGGAGAAAGAGAAGGATTAGGAGTAGGAGGAGCAGAAGCAGAATAAGAAGCAGAAAGAGAAGCAGAAGGAGAAGCAGAAGGAGAAACAGAAGAAGCAGAAGCAGCAGAAGCAGAAGCAGAAGAAGAATGAGAAGCACAAGAAGGAGAAATTGAAGGAGAAGGAGAATGAGATGGAGAAGCAGAAGGAGAAGTAGGAAAATCAGAAGAAGAAGAAGCAGGAGAAGCAGAAGCAGAAGAAACAGAAGAAGGAGAAGAGCAGAAGCAGAAGCAGGAGGAGAAGCAGAAGCAGAAGGAGAAGCAGAAGAAGCAGAAGCGGAAGCAGAAGAAGAAGAAACAGAAAAAGCAGAAGAAGCAGAAGAAGAAGCAGCAGGAGAAGCAGAAGAAGAAGAAGGAGAGAGAGAAGGATTAGGCGTAGGAGAAACAGAAGGATAAGCAGAAGCAGAAAGAGAAGGAGAAGGAGAAGCAGGAGAAGCAGAAGGAGCAGAAGCAGGAGAAGCAGAAGCATAATGATAGGCAGAAGAAGGAGAAATTGAAACAGAAGAAGATGCAGAAGGAGAAGCAGAAGCAGAATTAGTAGTAGAAGCAGAAGAAGGAGAAGCAGAAGGAGAAGCATAAAGAGAAAGAGAAGGAGAAGCAGGAGAAGCAGAATCAGGAGAAGCAGAATCAGAAGAAATAGAAGAAGGAGAACAAGCAGAAGCAGAAAGAGAAGCAGAAACAGAAGGAGAAGCAGAAATAGAAGCAGAAGAAGACGAAGAAGCAAAAGGAGAACCTGAAGCAGAAGGAGAAGCTGGAGAAGCAGAAGAAGAAGAATCTGGAGAAGAAGAAGGAGAACCAGAAGGAGAAGCAGAAGCAGAAAGAGAAGCAAAAGCAGAAGGAGAAGCAGAAGAAACAGAAGAAGCAGAAGCAGTAGCAGAAGAAGGAGAAGAGCAGAAGCAGAAGCAGAAGGAGAAGCAGAAGCAGAAGGAGAAGCAGAAAGAGAATCAGGAGAAGCAGAAGAAGCAGGAGAAGCAGAAGCAGAAGAAACAGGAGAAGCCGAAGAAGCAGAAGCAGAATCTGAAGCAGAAGGAGAAACAGAAGAAGAACAATCTGAAGCAGAAGAAACAGAAATAGTAGAATAAGCTGAAGCAGAAGCACCAGGAGAAGCAGAAGAAGAAGAAGGAGAAGGCGAAAGAGAAGGATTAGGAATAGGAGAAGCAAAAGGATAAGCAGAAGCAGAAAGAGACGCAGAAGGAGAAGCAGCACGAGAAGTAGGAGAAGCTGGAGAAACAGAAGCAGGAGAAGCAGAAGAAACAGAAGACGCAGAAGCAGAATGAGAATCAGAAGGAGAAATTGAAGCAGAAGCAAAAGGAGAAGCAGAAGGAAAAGGAGAAGCAGAAGAAGGAGAAGGAGAAGGAGAAACTGAAAGAGAAGCAGAAAGGGAAGCAGAACGAGAAGCAGGAGAAGCAGAAGCAGGAGAGGCAGAAGCAGAAGAAACAGAAGAAGGAGAAGAAGCAGAAGGAGAAGCAGAAACAGAAGGAAAAGCAGAAAGAGAAGAAGGAGAAGCAGAAGAAGCAGCAGCACGAGAAGCAGAAGAAGCAGAAGCCGAAGAAAGAGAAGCAGAATCTGACGCAGAAGGAGAAACAGAAGAAGCACAATCTGAAGCAGAAGCAGAAGAAACAGAAATAGTAGAATAAGCTGAAGCAGAAGCACCATGAGAAGCAGGAAAAGCAGAAGGAGAAGGCGAAAGAGAAGGATTAGGAGTAGGAGAAGCAAAAGGATAAGCAGAAGCAGAAAGAGACGCAGAAGGAGAAGCAGCACGAGAAGTAGGAGAAGCAGGAGAAGCAGAAGAAACAGAAGACGCAGAAGCAGAATGAGAATCAGAAGGAGAAATTGAAGCAGAAGCAGAAGGAGAAGCAGAAGCAGAAGGAGAAGCAGAAAGAGAAGGAGAAGGAGAAGCAGAAAAAGAAGCAGAACGAGAAGCAGGAGAAGCAGAAGCAGGAGATGCAGAAACAGAAAAAAACAGAAGAAGGAAAAGAAGCAGAAGCAGAAAGAGAAGCAGAAACAGAAAGAAAAGCAGAAAGAGAAGCAGGAGAAGCAGAAGAAGCAGCAGCAAGAGAAGCAGAAGCAGAAGAAGCAGAAGAAGCAGAAGCAGAACCTGAAGCAGAAGGAGAAGCAGGAGAAGCAGAAGAAGCAGAATCTGGAGAAGTAGAAGGAGAAGCAGAAGCAGAAAGAGAAGCAAAAGCCGGAGAGCAGGAGTAAAAGCAGAAGAAACAGAGGCAGTAGCAGAAGAAGCAGAAGATGCAGAAGCAGAAGGAGAAGCAGAAGGAAAAGCAGAAGAACGAGAAGGAGAAGGAGAAACAGAAGGAGAAGCAGAAAGAGAAGCAGAAGAAGGAGCAGGAGAAGGAAAAGCAGCAGGAGAAGCAGAAAGAGCAGCAGAAGGAGAAGCAGGAGATGCAGAAACAGGAGAAGCAGAAGCAGAAGAAACAGGAGAAGGACAAGAAGCAGAAGCAGATGGAGAAGCAGAAACAGAAGGAGAAGCAAAAAGAGAAGGAGGGAAGCAGAAGAAGCAGGAGAAGCGGAAGCATAAGAATCAGAAAAAGCAGAAGCAGAACCTGAAGCAGAAGGGGAAGCAGGAGAAGCAGAAGAAGCAGAATCTGGAGGAGCAAAATGAGAAGATGAAGGAGAAGCAGAAGCAGAATGAGAATCAAAAGCAGAAGGATTAGCAGAAGAAACAGAAGAATAGAATCAGTAGCCATTGTCGCAGAAGCAGAAGGAGAAGCAGAAGGAAAAGCAGAAGAACAAGAAGGAGAAGGAGAAACACAAGGAGAAGCAGAAGGAGAAGCAGAAAGAGAAGCAGGTAAAGCAGAAGATGCAGAAGCAGAAGGAGAATCAGAAGGAGAAGCAGAAGAAGGAGAAGGAGAAGCAGATGCAGAAGAAGATGCAGAAGGAGAAGCAGGACAAGCAGAAGAAGCAGAAGCAGAAGGAGAAGCAGGAAAAGCAAAAGAAGCAGAGGCAAAAGTAGAAGCAAAAGAAGGAGAAGGAGAAGGAGAAGCAGGAGCAGAAGCAGAAGAAGCATAAGGACAAGAAGGACAAGCACAAGCAGAAGGAGATGCAGAAGGAGAAGCAGAAGAAGCAGAAGCTGAAGGAGAAGCAGAAGTAGGAGACGGAGGATAAGCAGAAGCAGAAGGAGAAGCAGAAGAGGAATGAGAAGCAGAAAAAGAAGCAGGAGAAGCACAATAAGCAGAAGCAGGAGAAGCCGAAAGAGTAGAAGCAGAAGAAGCAGAAACAGAAGCAGAAGGAGAAGCAGAAGCAGAAGGAGAAGCAGCAGAAGAAGTAGAACCAGAAATTCAGGCAGGAGAAACAGAAGAAGAAGAAGCATAAGGAGAAGCAAAAAGAGAAGCAGAAGGAGAAGTAGAAGAAGCAGCAGAAGAAGCAGAAAAACAAGCAGGAGAAGCAGAAGCAGAAAGAGAATTAGAAGCAGAAGAAGCAGAAGAAGAAGCAGTAGAAGCATAAGAAGCAGAAGCAGGAGAAGCAGAAGCAGAAGAACAAGAAGAAGCATAAGAAGCAGAAGCAGAAGCAGAGGGAGAAACAGAAGAAGGAGAAGGAGCAGCAGAAGGTGAAGCAGAAGGAGATGCAGAAACAGAAAGAGAAGCAGAAACAGAAGGAGAAGAAGAAGGATTAGTTGGAGAATCAGAAGAAGCAGAAGCAGAAAGAGAAGCAGTAGAAGGAGAAGGAGAAGCAGAAGCAGAGGAAAGGAAGGAGAAGCAGAAGAAGCAGAAGCGGGAGAAACAGAAGAAGGAGAAGGAGCAGAAGGAGAAGCAGAAGCAGAAGGAGAAGCAGAAAGAGAAGCAGAAGAAGCAGTAGCAGGAGAAGCAGAAGCAGAAGAATCAGAAGAAGCCAAAGAAGCAGAAGCAGGACCTGAAGCAGAAGAAACAGAACAAGCAGAAGAAGCAGAAGCAGAAGCAGAACGAGAAGCAGAAGAAGAAGAAGGAGAAGGAGAAAGAGAAGGATTAGGAGTAGGAAGAGCAGAAGGAGAATCAGAAACAGAACAAGAAGCAGAAGGAGCAGCAGAAGGAGAAGCAGAAGGAGAAACAGAAGGAGGTGCAGAAGCAGAAGAAGCAGCAGAAGGAGAAGCAGAAGCAGAAGGAGATGCAGAAGGAGAAGCAGGAGAAGCAGAAGAAGCAAAAGCAGGAGAAGCAGAAGTAGGAGAAGGAGAATGAGAAGGAAGGGCAGCAGAAGGAATAGGAGAAGCAGAAGGAGAAGGAGAAGCAGAATGAGAAGCAGAAAGAGAAACAGTAGAAGCAGAAGAAGCAGGAAAAGCAGAAGCAGACGATAGAGAAGAAGAAGAAGAAGAAGAAGAAGAAGAAGAAGAAGAAGAAGAAGAAGAAGAAGAAGAAGAAGAAGAAGAAGAAGAAGAAGAAGAAGAAGAAGAAGAAGAAGAAGGAGAAGCATAAGGAGAAGTAGTAGAAGAAAAAGAAGCAGAAACAGGAGAAGCTGAAGATAAAGAATAAGCAAATGAAGCAGAAGCAGAAGCAGTGGGAGAAGCAGAAGAATGAGAAGGAGAAGGAGCAGCAGAAAGAGAAGCAGAAGCAGAAAGAGAAGCAGAAACAGAAGGAGAACAAGAAGGAGAAGCAGGAGAATCAGAAGAAGCAGAAGTAGAAGCAGAAAGAAAAGAAAGAGAAGCAGAAGTAGAATCAGAAGAAACAGAAGAAGAAGAAGCAGAAGAAACAGAAGCAAAAGAAACAGAAGAAGGAGAAGAGCAGAAGCAGATGCAGAAGGAGAAGCAGAAGCAGAAGGAGAAGCAGAAGTAGAAGCAGAAAGAAAAGAAAGAGAAGCAGAAGTAGAATCAGAAGAAACAGAAGAAGAAGAAGCAGAAGAAACAGAAGCAAAAGAAACAGAAGAAGGAGAAGAGCAGAAGCAGATGCAGAAGGAGAAGCAGAAGCAGAAGGAGAAGCAGAAAGAGAAGCAGGAGAAGCAGAAGAAGCAAGAGAAGCAGAAGCAGAAGGAACAGGAGAAGCCGAAGAAGCAGAAGCAGAATCTGAAGCAGAAGGAGAAACAGAAGAAGCACAATCTGAAGCAGAAGCAGAAGAAACAGAAATAGTAGAATAAGCAGAAGCATAAGCAGCAGGAGAAGCAGAAGAAGAAGACGGAGAAGGCGAGAGAGAAGGATTAGGAGTAGGAGAAGCAAAAGGATAAGCATAAGCAGAAAGAGAAGCAGAAGGAGAAGCAGCACGAGAAGTAGGAGAAGCAGAAGAAGCAGAAGCAGGAGAAGCAGAAGAAACAGAAGACGCAGAAGCAGAATGAGAAGCAGAAGGAGAAATTAAAGCAGAAGCAGAAGGAGAAGGAGAAGCAAAAGAAGGAGAAGGAGAAGCAGAAAGAGAAGCAGAACGAGAAGCATGAGAAGCAGAAGCAGGAGAAGCAGAAGGAGAAGAAACAGAAGAAGGAGAAGAAGCAGAAGGAGAAGCAGAAACAGAAGGAAAAGCAGAAAGAGAAGCAGGAGAAGCAGAAGAAGCAGCAGCAGGAGAAGCAGAAGCCGAAGAAGCCGAAGTAGCAGAAGCAGAACCTGAAGCAGAAGGAGAAGCAGGAGAAGCAGAAGAAGCAGAACCTGGAGAAGCAGAAGGAGAAGCAGAAGCAGAAAGAGAAGCAAAAGCAGAAGGAGAAGCAGAAGAAACAGAAGAAGCAGAGGCAGTAGCAGAAGAAGCAGAAGATGCAGAAGCAGAAGGAGAAGCAGAAGGAAAAGTAGAAGAACGAGAAGGAGAAGGAGAAGGAGAAACAGAAGGAGAAGAAGAAAAAGAAGCAGAAGAAGGAGCAGGAGAAGGAAAAGCAGCAGGAGAAGCAGAAAGAGCAGCAGAAGGAGAAGCAGGAGATGCAGAAACAGGAGAAGCAGAAGCAGAAGAAACAGGAGAAGGACAAGAATTAGAAGCAGAAGCAGAATCTGAAGCATAAGGAGAAGCATAAGGAGAAGCATAAGGGGAAGCAGTAGAAGCAGAAGAAGCAGAAGCAGGAGAAGCAGAAGCAGAAGAAAAAGAATAAGCAAAAGAAGCAGAAGCAGAAGCAGTGGGAGAAGGAGAAGAAGGAGAAGGAGCAGCAGAAGGAGAAGTTGAAGCAGAAAGAGAAGCAAAAATAGAAGGAGAAGAAGAACGAGAAACAGGAGAATCAGAAGAAGTAGAAGTAGAAGCAGAAAGAGGAGAAGAAGGAGAAGCAGAAGTAGAATCAGAGGAAACAGTAGAAGAAGAAGAAGAAGAAACAGTAGCAAAAGAAACAGAAGAAGGAGAAGAGCAGAAGAAGAAGCAGAAGTAGAAGCAGAAGGAGAAGGAGAAGCAGAAAGAGAAGCAGAAGAAACAGAAGAAGCAGAATCAGAAGAAACAGGAGAAGCCGAAGAAGCAGAAGCAGAATCTGAAGCAGGAGAAACAGAAGAAGCACAATCTGAAGCAGAAGCAGAAGAAACAGAAATAGTAGAATAAGCAGAAGCAGAAGCAGCAGGAGAAGCAGAAGAAGAAGACGGAGAAGGCGAAAGAGAAGGATTAAGAGTAGGAGAAGCAAAAGGATAAGCAGAAGCAGAAAGAGACGCAGAAGGAGAAGCAGCACGAGAAGTAGGAGAAGCAGGAGAAGCAGAAGAAACAGAAGACGCAGAAGCAGAATCAGAAGCAGAAGGAGAAATTGAAGCAGAAGCAGAAGCAGAAGGAGAAGCAGAAGGAGAAGCAGAAGAAGGAGAAGAAGAAGCAGAAAGAGAAGCAGAACGAGAAGCAGGAGAAGCAGTAGCAGGAGAAGCAGAAGCAGAAGAAACAGAAGAAGGAGAAGAAGCAGAAGCAGAAGGAGAAGCAGAAACAGAAGGAAAAGCAGAAAGAGAAGCAGGAGAAGCAGAAGAAGCAGCAGCAGGAGAAGCAGAAGCAGAAGAAGCCGAAGAAGCAGAAGCAGAACCTGAAGCAGAAGGAGAAGCAGGAGAAGCAGAAGAAGCAGAATCTGGAGAAGCAGAAGGAGAAGCAGAAGCAGAAAGAGAAGCAAAAGCAGAAGGAGAAGCAGAAGAAACAGAAGAAGGGGAAGCAGAAGAAGCAGAAGCAGGAGAAGCAGAAGCATAAGAATCCGAAGAAGCAGAAGCAGAACCTGAAGCAGAAGGAGAAGCAGGGGAAGCAGAAGAAGCAGAATATGGAGAAGCAGAATGAGAAGCTGAAGGAGAAGCAGAAGCGGAAAGAGAATCAAAAGCAGAAGGAGGAGCAGAAGAAACAGAAGAACCAGTAGCAGTTGCAGCAGAAGCAGAAGGAGAAACAGAAGGAAAAGCAGAAGAACGAGAACAAGAAGGAGAAACAGAAGCAGAAGGAGAATCAGAAGGAGAAGCAGAAAAAGCAGAAGCAGAAGGAGAAGCAGAAACAGAAGAATAAGCATAAGGACAAGCACAAGCAGAAGGAGATACAGAAGGAGAAGCTGGAGAAGCAGAAGAAGCAGAAGAAGAAGAAGAAGTAGAAGTAGGAGAAAGAGAAGGAAGAGCAACAGAAGCAATAGGAGAAGCAGAAGCAGAATGAGTAGCAGAAAGAGAAGCAGTAGAACCAGAAGAAGCAGGAAAAGCAGAAGCAGAAGAAAGAGAAGAAGAAGAAGAAGAAGAAAAAGAAGAAGAAGAAGAAGAAGAAGAAGAAGAAAAAGAAGAAGAAGAAGAAGAAGAAGAAGGAGAAGAAGAAGGAGAAGAAGAAGGAGAAGCATAAGGAGAAGCAGAGAAGCAGAGGAAGCAGAAGCAGGAGAAGCAGAAGCAGTAGAAAAAGAATAAGCATAAGAAGCAGAA
>NW_012288844.1:0-2947 GCF_000151885.1 Dipodomys ordii | reverse complement strand
TCAGCAGATCTGGAGAGCAGAATGAGAAGCAGAAGGAGAAGCAGAAGCAGAAAGAGAATCAAAAGCAGAAGGAGAAGCAGAAGAAACAGAAGAAGTAGAAGCAGTAGCAGTTGTAGCAGAAACAGAAGGAAAAGCAGAAGAACAAGAAGGAGAAGGAGAAACAGAAGGAGAAGCAGAAGGAGAAGCAGAAAGAGAAGCAGGTAAAGCAGAAGAAGAAGAAGCAGAAGGAGAATCAGAAGGAGAAGCAGAAGAAGGAGAAGGAGAAGCAGAAGCAGAAGAAGATGCAGAAGGAGAAGCAGAAGCAGAAGAAGATGCAGAAGTAGAAGCAGGAAAAGCAGAAGAAGCAGAAGCAAAAGGAGAAGCAAAAGAAGGTGAAGGAGAAGCAGAGGCAGAAGAAGAAGCATAAGGACAAGCACAAGCAGAAGGAGATGCAGAAGGAGAAGCAGGAGAAGCAGAAGAAGCAGAAGCTGAAGGAGAAACAGAAGTAGGAGAAGGAGAAGGAGGAGAAGCAGAAGCAGAAGGAGAAGCAGAAGCAGAATGAGAATCAGAAAGAGAAGCAGGAGGAGGACAAGAAGCAGAAGCAGGAGAAGCCGAAAGAGAAGAAGCAGAAACAGAAGCAGAAGGAGAAGCAGAAGCAGAAGGAGAAGCAGCAGAAGAAGTAGAACCAGAAATTCAGGCAGCAGAAACATAAGAAGCAGAAGCAGAAGGAGAAGCCAAAAGAGAAGCAGAAGGGGAAGTAGAGAAAACAGCAGATGAAGCAGAAAAACAAGCAGGAGAAGCAGAAGCAGGAAGAGAAGTAGAAGCAGAAGAAGCAGAAGAAGAAGAAGAAGCAGTAGAAGCATAAGAAGCAGAAGCAGGAGAAGCAGAACCAGAAGAAAAAGAAGAAGCATAAGAAGCAGAAGCAGAGGGAGAAACAGAAGAAGGAGAAGGAGCAGCAGAAGGTGAAGCAGAAGGAGATGCAGAAGGAGAAAGAGAAGCAGAAACAGAAGGAGAAGAAGAAGGAGAAGTTGGAGAATCAGAAGAAGCAGAAGCAGAAAGAGAAGCAGAAGAAGGAGAAGGAGAAGCAGAAGGAGAAGGACAAGCAGGAGAAGCAGAAGAAGCAGAAGCGGGAGAAGCAGAAGAAGAAGAAGAATCAGAAGAAGGAGAAGGAGCAGAAGGAGAAGCAGAAGCAGAAGGAGAAGCAGAAAGAGAAGCAGAAGAAGCAGTAGCTGGAGAAGCAGAAGCAGAAGAAACAGAAGAAGCCGAAGAATCAGAAGGAGAACCTGAAGCAGAAGGAGAAGCAGAAGCAGCAGAAGCTGGAAAAGCAGAAGCAGAAGAAACCGAACAAGCAGAAGAAGTAGAAGCAGAACGAGAAGCAGAAGAAGAGGGAGAAAGAGAAGGATTAGGAGTAGGAGGAGCAGAAGCAGAATAAGAAGCAGAAAGAGAAGCAGAAGGAGAAGCAGAAGGAGAAACAGAATCAGAAGCAGGAGAAGCAGAAGCAGAAAGAGAAGCACAAGAAGGAGGAATTGAAGGAGAAGGAGAATGAGACGGAGAAGCAGAAGGAGAAGAAGGAGAAGCAGAAGAAGAAGAAGCAGGAGAAGCAGAAACAGAAAAAGCAGAAGAAGCAGAAGAAGCAGCAGCAGGGGAAGCAGAAGAAGAAGAAGGAGAAAGAGAATGAGAAGGATTAGGAGTAGGAGGAACAGAAGGATAATCAGAAGCAGAAAGAGAAGCAGAAGGAGAAGCAGAAGAAGCAGAAGCAGGAGAAGCAGAAGCAGAATGAAAAGCAGAAGAAGGAGAAATTGAAACAGAAGAAGATGCAGAAGGAGAAAGAAGCAGAGGAGAAGCAGAAGAAGGAGAAGCAGAAGGAGAAGCATAAGGAGAAACAGAAGGCAGAAGAAGCTGATGAAGCAGAAGCAGAACGTGAAGCAGAAGGAGAAGCAGGAGAAGCAGAAGAAGCAGAATCTGGAGAAGCAGAAGGAGAAGCAGAAGCATAAAGTGAAGCAAAAGCAGAAGGAGTAGCTGAAGAAACAGAAGAAGGGGAAGCAGAAGAAGCAGAAGCAGGAGAAGCAGAAGCATAAGAATCCGAAGAAGCAGAAGCAGAACCTGAAGTAGAAGGAGAAGCAGGGGAAGCAGAAGAAGCAGAATATGGAGAAGCAGAATAAGAAGCTGAAGGAGAAGCAGAAGCGGAAAGAGAATCAAAAGCAGAAGGAGGAGCAGAAGAAACAGAAGAACCAGTAGCAGTTGCAGCAGAAGCAGAAGGAGAAGCAGAAGGAAAAGCAGAAGAACGAGAACAAGAAGGAGAAACAGAAGCAGAAGCAGAAGGAGAATCAGAAGGAGAAGCAGAAGAAGCAGAAGGAGAAGCAGAAACAGAAGAATAAGCATAAGGACAAGCACAAGCATAAGGAGATGCAGAAGGAGAAGCAGGAGAAGTAGAAGAAGCAGAAGAAGAAGAAGAAGTAGAAGTAGGAGAAAGAGAAGGAAGAGGAGCAGAAGCAATAGGAGAAGCAGAAGCAGAAGCAGAAGCAGAATGAGTAGCAGAAAGAGAAACAGTAGAACCAGAAGAAGCAGGAAAAGCAGAAGCAGAAGAAAGAGAAGAAGAAGAAGAAGAAAAAGAAGAAGAAGAAGAAGAAGAAGAAGAAGAAGAAGAAGAAGAAGAAGAAGAAGAAGAAGAAGAAGAAGGAGAAGGAGAAGCATAAGGAGAAGCAGTAGAAGCAGAAGAAGCAGAAGCAGGAGAAGCAGAAGCAGAAGAAAAGTAGTAAGCATAAGAAGCAGAATCATTGGAAGAAGGAGAAGGAGCAACAGAAAGAGAAGCAGATGGAGAATCAGAAGGAGAAGCAGAAGAAGGAGAAGAAGAAGCAGAAGATGCAGCAGAAGGAGAAGCAGAAGCAGCAGAAGATGCAGAAGGAGAAGCAGAAGAAGCAGAAGCAGAAGAAGAAATAGAAGTAGGAGAAGGAGAAGGAACAGAAGC
>NW_012288843.1:0-6165 GCF_000151885.1 Dipodomys ordii | reverse complement strand
GGAGACGCAGAAGGAGAAGCAGGAGAAGCAGAAGAAGCAGAAGCAGAAGGTTGAAGAACTAAAGAGAAGAAGCAGAAGCAGAAGAAGCAGAAGCAGAAGGAGAAGAACTAAAGAGAAGAAGCAGAAGCAGAAGAAGCAGAAGCAGATGTAGAAAGAGAAGCCGACGAAGAGAAGCAGAACGAGAAGCAGGAGAAGCAGAAGAAGCAGAAGCGGGAGAAGCAGAAGAAGAAGAAGAAGAAACAGGAGAAGGAGCAGAAGCCGAAGGAGAAGCAGAAGCAGAAGGAGAAGCAGAAAGAGAAGGAGGAAAAGCAGAAAAAGCAGAAGCAGGAGAAGCAGAAGCAGAAGAAACAGGAGAAGGACAAGAAGCAGAAGCAGAAGCAGAAGGAGAAGCAGAAACAGAAGGAGAAGCAGAAAGAGAAGGAGTGGAAGTAGAAGAAGCAGGAGAAGCAGAAGCATAAGAATCCGAAGAATCAGAAGCAGAACCTGAAGCAGAAGGAGAAGCAGAAGAAGCAGTATCTGGAGAAGCAGAATGACAAGCTAAAGGAGAAGCAGAAGCAGAAAGAGAATGAAAAGCAGAAGGAGAAGCAGAAGAAACAGAAGAAGCAGAAGCAGTAGCAGTTGCAGCAGAAGGAGAAGAAGAAGGAAAAGAAGGAGAACAAGAAGGAGAAAGAGAAACAGAAGCAGAAGGAGAAGGAGAATCAGAAGGAGAAGCAGAAGGAGAAAAAGAAGCAGAAGAAGAAGCACAAGGAGAAGCAGAAGCAGAAGAAGATGCATAAGGAGAAGCAGGAGGAGGAGGAGAAGCAGAAGCAGAAGGAGAAGTAGAAGTAGGAGAAGGAGAAGGAAGAGCCGCAGAAGCAATAGGAGAAGCAGAAGGAGAAGCAGAAGCAGAATGAGAAGAAGAAAGAGAAGGAGTAGAAGCAGAAGAAGCAGGAAAAGAAGAAGCAGAATAAAGAGGAGAAGAAGAAGAAGAAAAAGAAGAAGAAGAAGAAGAAGGAGAAGGAGAAGCATAAGGAGAAGAAGTAGAAGCAGAAGAAGCAAAAGCAGGAGAAGCAGAAGCAGAAGAAAAAGAATAAGCATAAGAAGAAGAATCAGAGGGAGAAGCAGAAGAAGGACAAGGAGCAGCAGAAGGAGAAGCAGAAGGAGAATCAGAAGGAGAAGCAGAAGAAGGAGAAGCAGAAGCAGAAGAAGAAGCAGAAGAAGATGCAGAAGAAGATGCAGAAGGAGAAGCAGGAGAAGCAGAAGAAGCAGAAGCAGAAGGAGAAATAGAAGTAGGAGAAGGAGAAGGAGAAGGAAGGTCAGCAGAATCAATAGGAGAAGCAGAAGGAGAAGCAGAAGCAGAATGAGAAGCAGAAAGAGAAGCAGTAGAAACAGAAGAAGCAGGAAAAGCAGAAGCAGAAGAAAGAGAAGAAGAATAAGAAGAAGAAGAAGAAGAAGAAGAAGAAGAAGAAGAAGAAGAAGAAGAAGAAGAAGAAGAAGCAGAAGCAGAAGCATAAGGACAAGCAGTAGAAGCAGGAGAAGCAGAAGCAGAAGAAAAAGAATAAGCAAAAGAACAGAAGCAGAAGCAGTGGGAGAAGCAGAAGAAAGAGAAGGAGAAGGAGCAGCAGAAGGAGAAGCAGAAGCAGAAAGAGAAGCAGAAACAGAAGGAGAACTAAAGGAGAAGCAGGAGAATCAGAAGAAGCAGAAGTAGAAACAGAAAGAGAAGTAGAAGAAGGAGAAGCAGAAGTAGAATCAGAAGAAACAGAAGAAGAAGAAGAAGAAGAAGAAGAAGAAGAAGAAGAAGAAGAAGAAGAAGAAGAAGAAGAAGAAGAAGAAGAAGAAGAAGAAGAAGAAGAAGAAACAGAAGCAAAAGAAACAGAAGAAGGAGAAGAGCAGAAGCAGAAGCAGAAGGAAAAGAAGAAGCAGAAGGAGAAGCAGAAAGAGAAGCAGGAGAAGCTGAAGAAGCAGGAGAAGCAGAAGCAGAAGAAACAGGAGAAGCCGAAGGAGCAGAAGCAGAATCTGAAGCAGAAGGAGAAACAGAAGAAGCACAATCTGAAGCAGAAGCAGAAGAAACAGAAATAGTAGAATAAGCAGAAGCAGAAGCACCAGGACAAGCAGAAGAACAAGAAGGAGAAGGTGCAAGAGAAGGATTAGGATTAGGAGAAGCAAAAGGATAAGCAGAACCAGAAAGAGACGCAGAAGGAGAAGCAGCACGAGAAGTAGGTGTAGCAGGAGAAGAAGAAGCAGGAGAAGCAGCAGAAACAGAAGGCGCAGAAGCAGAATGAGAAGCAGAAGGAGAAATTGAAGCAGAAGCAGAAGGAGAAGGAGAAGCAGAAGCAGAAGAAGAAGCAGAAGAAGGACAAGGACAAGGAGAAGGAGAAAGAGAAGCAGAAAGAGAAGCAGAACGAGAAGCAGGAAAAGCAGAAGCTGGAGAAGCCGAAGCAGAAGAAACAGAAGAAGGGCAAGAAGCAGAAGGAGAAGCAGAAACAGAAGGAAAAACAGAAAGAGAAGCAGGAGAAGCAGAAGGAGCAGCAGCAGGAGAAGCAGAAGCAGGAGAAGCCGAAAAAGCAAAAGCAGAACCTGAAGCAGAAGGAGAAGCAGGAGAAGCAGAAGAAGCAGAATGTGGAGAAGCAGAAGGAGAAGCAGAAGCAGAAAGAGAAGCAAAAGCAGAAGGAGAAGCAGAAGAAACAGAAGAAGCAGAGGCAGTATCAGAAGAAGCAGAAGATTCAGAAGCAGAAGGAGAAGCAGAAGGAAAAGCAGAAGAACTAGAAGGAGAAGGAGAAGGAGAAACAGGATTAGAAGCAGAAAGAGAAGCAGAAGAAGGAGCAGTAGAAAGAAAAGGGGCAGGAGAAACCGAAAGAGCAGCAGAAGGAGAAGCAGGAAATGCAGAAACAGGAGAAGAACAAGCAGAAGAAACAGGAGAAGGACAAGAAGCAGAAGCAGAGGGAGAAGCAGAAAGAGAAGGAGGGGAAGCAGAAGAAGCAGAAGCAGAATTGAAGCAGAAGGAGAAATAGAAGAAGCACAATCTGAAGCAGAAGCAGAAGAAACAGAAATAGTAGAATAAGCAGAAGCAGAAGCAGCAGGAGAAGCAGAAGAAGAAGACGGAGAAGGCGAAAGAGAAGGATTAGGAGTAAGAAAAGCAAAAGAATAAGCAGAAGCAGAAAGAGACGCAGAAGGAGAAGCAGCACGAGAAGTAGGAGAAGCAGAAGCAGGAGAAGCAAAAGAAACAGAAGAAGGAGAAGCAGCAGAAGCAGAAGGAGAAGCAGAAACAGAAGGAAAAGCAGAAAGAGAAGCAGGAGAAGCAGAAGAAGCAGCAGCAGGAGAAGCAGAATGAGAAGCAGAAGCAGAAAGAGAAGCAAAAGCAGAAGGAGAAGCAGAAGGAGAAGCAAAAGAAACAGAAGAAGCAGAGGCAGTAGCAGAAGAAGCAGAAGATGCAGAAGGAGAAGCAGAAGGAAAAGCAGAAGAACGAGAAGGAGAAGGAGAAACAGAAGGAGAAGCAGAAAGAGAAGCAGAAGTAGGAGCAGGAGAAGGAAAAGCAGCAGGAGAAGCAGAAAGAGCAGCAGAAGGAGAAGCAGTTGATTCAGAAACAGGAGAACAGAAGCAGAAGAAATAGGAGAAGGCCAATAAGCAGAAGCAGAAGGAGAAGCAGAAACAGAAGGAGAAGCACAAAGAGAAGGAGGGGAAGCAGAAGAAGCAGAAGCAGGAGAAGCATAAGCAGAAGAAACAGGAGAAGCCGAAGAAGCAGGAGCAGAATCTGAAGCAGAAGGAGAAACAGAAGAAGCACAATCTGAAGCAGAAGAAACAGAAATAGTAGAATAAGCAGAAGCAGAAGCAGCAGGAGAAGCAGAAGAAGAAGACGGAGAAGGCGAGAGAGAAGGATTAGGAGTAGGAGAAGCAAAAGGATAAGCATAAGCAGAAAGAGACGCAGAAGGAGAAGCAGCAAGAAAAGTAGGAGAAGCAGGAGAAGCAGAAGAAACAGAAGACCAGAAGCAGAATGAGAAGCAGAAGGAGAAATTGAAGCAGAAGCAGAAGGAGAAGCAGAAGCAGAAGTAGAAGCAGAAATAGGAGAAGAAGAAGCAGAAAGACAAGCAGAAAGAGAAGCAGAACGAGAAGCAGGAGAAGCAGAAGCAGGAGAAGCAGAAACAGAAGAAACAGAAGAAGGAGAAGAAGCAGAAGGAGAAGCAGAAACAGAAGGAAAAGCAGAAAGAGAAGCAGGAGAAGCAGAAGAAGCAGCAGCAGGAGAAGCAGAAGCAGAAGAAGCCGAAGAAGCAGAAGCAGAACCTGAAGCAGAAGGAGAAGCAGGAGAAGCAGAAGAAGCAGAATCTGGACAAGCAGAATGAGAAGCAGAAGGAGAAGCAGGAGCGGAAAGAGAATCAAAAGCAGAAGGAGAAGCAGAAGAAACAGAAGAAGCAGAAGCAGTAGCAGCAGAAGTAGAAGGAGATGCAGAAGGAAAAGCAGAAAAACGAGAAGGAGAAGGAAAAACAGAAGCAGAATCAGAAGGAGAATCAGAAGGAGAAGCAGAAGCAGAAGAAGAAATAGAAGTAGGAGAAGGAGAAGGAAGAGCAGCAGAAGCAATAAGAGAAGCAGAAGGAGAAGCAGAAGAAGAATGAGAAGCAGAAAGAGAAGCAGTGGAAGCAGAAGAAGCAGGAAAAGCAGAAGCAGAAGAAAGAGAAGAAGAAGAAGAAGAAGAAGAAGAAGAAGAAGAAGAAGAAGAAGAAGAAGAAGAAGAAGAAGAAGAAGAAGAAGAAGACGAAGAAGGAGAAGCATAAGGAGAAGCAGTAGAAGCAGAAGAAGCAGAAGCAGGAGAAGCAGGAGAAGCAGAAGCAGAAGAAAAGTAATAAGCATAAGAAGCAGAATCATTGGAAGAAGGAAAAGGAGCAACAGAAGGAGAAGCAGAAGGAGAATCAGAAGGAGAAGCAGAAGAAGGAGAAGCAGAAGCAGAAGAAGCAGAAGAAGGAGAAGCAGAAGCAGCAGAAGATGCAGAAGGAGAAGCTGGAGAAGCAGAAGAAGCAGAAGCAGAAGGAGGAGCAGAAGTAGGAGAAGAAGAAGGAGAAGGAAGGGCAGCAGAAGCAATAGGAGAAGCATTAGGAGAAGCAGAAGCAGAATGAGAAGCAGAAAGAGAAGCAGTAGGAGCAGAAGAAGCAGCAGAATCATAAGCAGAAGAAGGAGAAGGAGAAGAAGAAGAAGCAGAAGAAGAAGAAGAAGAAGAAGAAGAAGAAGAAGAAGAAGAAGAAGAAGAAGAAGAAGAAGAAGAAGAAGAAGAAGAAGAAGAAGAAGAAGAAGAAGAAGAAGAAGCATCAGCATAAGGAGAAGCATAAGGAGAAGCAGTAGAAGCAGAAGAAGAAGAAGCAGGAGAAGCAGAAACAGAAGAAAAAGAATTAGCAAAAGAAGCAGAAGCAGAAGCAGTGGGAGAAGCAGAAGAACGAGAAGGAGCAGCAGAAGGAGAAGCAGAAGCAGAAAGAGAAGCAGAAACAGAAGGAGAACAAGAAGGAAAAACAGGAGAATCAGAAGAAGCAGAAGAAGAAGCAGAAAGAGGAGAAGAAGGAGAAGCAGAAGTAGAGTCAGAAGAAACAGACGAAGAAGAAGCAGAAGAAACAGAAGCAAAAGAAACAGAAGAAGGAGAAGAGCAGAATCAGAAGCAGAAGGAGAAGCAGAAGCAGAAGGAGAAGCATAAAGAGAAGCAGGAGAAGCAGAAGCAGAAGAAACAGGAGAAGCCGAAGAAGCAGAATCTGAATCTGAATCAGAAGGAGAAACAGAAGAAGCACAATCTGAAGAAGAAGCAGAAGAAACAGAAATAGTAGAATAAGCAGAAGCAGAAGCACCCGGACAAGCAGAAGAACAAGAAGGAGAAGGCGAAAGATAAGGAATAGGAGTAGGAGAAGCAAAAGGATAAGCAGAAGCAGAAAGAGACGCAGAAGGAGAAGCAGCACGAGAAGTAGGAGAAGCAGGAGAAGCATAAGCAAGAGAAGCAGAAGAAACAGAATACGCATAAGCAGAATGAGAAGCAGAAGGAGAAATTGAAGCAGAAGGAGAAGGAGAAGCAGAAGGAGAAGCAGAAGAAGGAGAAGGAGAAGCAGAAAGAGAAGCACAAAGAGAATCAGGAGAAGCAGAAGCAGGAGAAGCAGAAGCTGAAGAATCATATGAAGGAGAAGAAGCAGAAGGAGAATCAGAAACTGAAGGAAAAGCAGA
>NW_012288842.1:0-14057 GCF_000151885.1 Dipodomys ordii | reverse complement strand
AGAAGCAGAACCTGAAGCAGAAGGAGAAGCAGGAGAAGCAGAAGAAGCAGAATCTGGAGAAGCAGAAGGAGAAGCGGAAGCAGAAAGAGAAGCAAAAGCAGAAGGAGAAGCAGAAGGGGAAGCAGAAGAAACAGAAGAAGCAGAGGCAGTAGCAGAAGAAGCAGAAGATGCAGAAGCAGAAGGAGAAGCAGAAGGAAAAGCAGAAGAACGAGAAGGAGAAGGAGTAGGAGAAACAGAAGGAGAAGCAGAAAGAGAAGCAGAAGAAGGAGCAGAAGGAAAAGCAGTAGGAGAAGCAGAAAGAGCAGCAGAAGGAGAAGCGGGAGCAGAAGCAGAAGCAGAAGTAGAAGCAGAAGGAGAAGCAGAAGGAGAAGCATAAAGAGAAACAGAAGGAGAAGCAGGAGAAGCAGAAGCAGGAGAAGCAGAATCAAAAGAAATAGAAGAAGGATAAGAAGCAGAAGCAGAAAGAGAAGCAGAAACAGAAGGAGAAACAGAAATAGAAGCAGAAGAAGCTGAAGAAGCAGAAGCAGAACCTGAAGCAGAAGGCGAAACAGGAGAAGCAGAAGAAGCAGAATCTGGAGAAGAAGGAGAACCAGAAGGAGAAGCAGAAGCAGAAAGAGAAGCAAAAGCAGAAGGAGAAGCAGAAAGAGAAGCAGAAGAAACAGAAGAATCAGAAGCAGTAGCAGAAGAAGCTGAAGATGCAGAAGCAGATAGAGAAGCAGAAGGAATAGCAGAATAACGACAAGGAGAAACAGAAGGAGAAGAAGAATGAGAAGAAGAAGGAGAAGCAGGAAAAACAGAAGAAGCAGAAACAGACGGAGAAGCAGAAGAAGGAGAAGCAGAAGAAAAAGCAGAAGGAAAAACACAAGCAGAAGGAGATGCAGAAGGAGTAGCAGGAGAAGCAGAAGAAGCAGAAGCAGAAGGAGAAGAAGAAGGAGAAGAAGCAGAATCAGAAGAAGCAGAAGGAGAAGTAGAAAGAGAAGCCGACGAAGAGAAGCAGAACGAGAAGCAGGAGAAGCAGAAGAAGCAGAGCGGGAGAAGCAGAAGAAGAAGAAACAGAAGAAATAGAAGGAGCAGAAGCAGGAGGAGGAGCAGAAGCAGAAGGAGAAGCAGAAAGAGAAGCAGGAAAAGCAGAAGAAGCAGAAGCAGGAGAAGCAGAAGCAGAAGAAACAGGAGAAGGACAAGAAGCAAAAGCAGAAGCAGAAGGAGAAGGAGAAGCAGAAAGAGAAGCACTAGAAGCAGAAGACTCAGGAAAAGCAGAAGCAGCAGAAAGAGAAGAAGAAAAAGAAGAAGAAGAAGAAGAAGAAGAAGAAGAAGAAGAAGAAGAAGAAGAAGAAGAAGAAGAAGAAGAAGAAGAAGAAGAAGAAGAAGGAGAAGAAGAAGAAGGAGAAGGAGAAGGAGAAGGAGAAGGAGAAGCAGTAGAAGCAGAAGAAGCAGAAGCAGGAGAAGCAGAAGCAGAAGAAAAAGAATAAGCATAAGAAGCAGAATCAGAGGGAGAATCAGAAGAAGGAGAAGCAGAAACAGAAGAAGCAGCAGAAGGAGAAGCAGAAGCAGAAGAAGATGCAGAAGGAGAAGCAGGAGAAGCAGAAGAAGGAGAAGGAGAAGGCGAAAGAGAAGGATTAGGAGTAGGAGAAGCAAAAGGATAAGCAGAAGCAGAAAGAGACGCAGAAGGAGAAGCAGCACGAGAAGTAGGAGAAGAAGGAGAAGCAGAAGCAGGAGAAGCAGAAGAAACAGAAGACGCAGAAGCAGAATGAGAAGCAGAAGGAGAAATTGAAGCAGAAGCAGAAGCAGAAGGAGAAGCAGAAGCAGAAGGAGAAGCAGAGGAAGGAGAAGGAGAAGCAGAAAGAGAAGCAGAAAGAGAAGCAGCACGAGAAGTAGGAGAAGCAGAAGCAGGAGAAGCAGAAGAAACAGAAGACAGAGAAGCAGAATGAGAAGCAGAAGGAGAAATTGAAGCAGAAGCAGAAGCAGAAGGAGAAGCAGAAGCAGAAGAAGAAGCAGAAGAAGGAGAAGGAGAAGCAGAAAGATAAGCAGAAGGAGAAGCAGCACGAGAAGTAGGAGAAGCAGGAGAAGCAGAAGCAGGAGAATCAGAAGAAACAGAAGACGCAGAAGCAGAATGAGAAGCAGAGGGAGAAATTGAAGCAGAAGCCGAAGCAGAAGCAGAAGGAGAAGCAGAAGAAGGAGAAGGAGAAGCAGAAAGAGAAGCACAACGAGAAGCAGGAGAAGCAGAAGCAGGAGAAGCAGAAGCAGAAGAAACATAGGAAGTTGAAGAAGCAGAAGGAGACGCAGAAACAGAAGGAAAAGCAGAAAGAGAAGCAGGAGAAGCAGAAGAAGCAGCAGCAGGAGAAGCAGAAGCAGAAGAAGCAGAAGAAGCAGAAGCAGAACCTGAAGCAGAAGGAGAAGCAGGAGAAGCAGAAGAAGCAAAATCTGGAGAAGAAGAAGGAGAACCAGAAGGAGAAGCAGAAGCAGAAAGAGAAGTAAAAGCAGAAGGAGAAGCAGAAGGGGAAGCAGAAGAAACAGAAGAAGCAGAGGTAGTAGCAGAAGAAGCAGAAGATGCAGAAGCAGAAGGAAAAGCAGAAGAACGAGAAGGAGAAGGAGTAGGAGAAACAGAAGGAGAAGCAGAAAGAGAAGCAGAAGAAGGAGCAGGAAATGTAAAAGCAGGAGGAGAAGCAGAAAGAGCAGCAGAAGGAGAAGCTGGAGATGCAGAAACTTGAGAAGCAGAAGCAGAAGAAACTCAAGAAGGATTTGAAGCAGAAGCAGAAGGAGAAGCAGAAACAGAAGGAGAAGTAGGAAGAGAAGGAGGGAAAGCAGAAGAAGCAGGAGAAGCAGAAGCATAAGAATGTGAATAAGCAGAAGGAGAACCTGAAGCAGAAGGAGAAGCAGGAGGAGCAGAAGAATCAGAATAAGAAGCAGAAGGAGAAGCAGAAGCAGAAAGAGAATCAAAAGCAGAAGGAGAAGCAGAAGAAACAGAAGAAGTAGAAGCAGAAGCAGTTGTAGCAGAAGCAGAAGGAAAAGCAGAAGAACAAGAAGGAGAAGGAGAAACAGAAGGAGAAGCAGAAAGAGACGCAGGTAAAGCAGACGAAGAAGAAGCAAAAGGAGAATCAGAAGGAGAAGCAGAAGAAGGAGAAGGAGAAGCAGAAGAAGATGCAGAAGGAGAAGCAGGAGAAGCAGAAGAAGCAGAAGCAGGAGGAGAAGCAGGAGAAACAGAAGAAGCAGAAGCAGAAGGAGAAGCAAAAAGAGAAGCACAAGGAGTAGTAAAAGAAGCAGCAGAAGGAGAAGCAGCAGAAGAAGCAGAAAAACAAGCAGGAGAAGCAGAAGCAGAAAGAGAAGTAGAAGCAGAAGAAGCAGAACCAGAAGAAGAAGCAGTAGAAGCATAAGAAGCAGAAGCAGGAGAATCAGAAGCAGAAGAAAAAGAAGAAGCATAAGAAGCAGAAATAGAAGCAGAAGGAGAAACAGAATAAGGAGAAGGAGCAGCAGAAGGTGAAGCAGAAGGAGATGCAGAAGCAGAAAGAGAAGCAGAAATAGAAGAAGAAGAAGGAGAAGTTGGAGAATCAGAAGAAGCAGAAGCAGAAAGAGAAGCAGAAGAGGGAGAAGGAGAAGCAGAAGCAGAAGGACAATCAGGAGAAGCAGAAGAAGCAGAAGCGGGAGAAGCAGAAGAAGAAACAGAAGAAGGAGAAGGAGCAGAAGGAGAAGCAGAAGCAGAAGGAGAAGCAGAAATAGAAACAGAAGCAGAAGAAGCAGTTACAGGAGAAGCAGAAGCAGAAGAAACATAAGAAGCCCAAGAAGCAGAAGTAGAACCTGAAGCAGAAGGACAAGCAGAAACAGCAGAAGCTGGAAAAGCAGAAGCAGAAGATACAGAACAAGCAGAAGAAGCAGAGGCAGAAGCAGAAGCAGAAGAATAAGAAGGAGAAAGAGAAGGATTAGGAGTAGGAGGAGCAGAAGCAGAATTAGAAGCAGAAAGAGAAGCAGAAGGAGAAGCAGAAGGAGAAACAGAAGAAGCAGAAGCAGAAGCAGAATGAGAAGCACAAGAAGAAGAAATAGAAGGGGAAGGAGAATGAGACGGAGAAGCAGAAGGAGAAGTAGGAGAAGCAGAATAAGGAGAAGCAGGAGAAGCAGAAGCAGAAGAAACAGAAGAAGGAGAAGAGCAGAAGCAGAAGGAGAAACAGAAGCAGAAGGAGAAGCAGAAGAAGCAGAAGCTGAAGCAGAAGAAACTGAAAAAGCAGAAAAAGAAGAAGAAGCAGAAGAAGAAGAAGCAGGAAAAGCAGAAGAAGAAGAAGGAGAAGGAGAAAGAGAAGGATTACGAGTAGTAGAAAGAGACGGATAAGCAGAAGCAGAAAGAGAAGGAGAATGAGAAGGAGAAGCAGGAGAAGCAGAAGCAGGAGAAGCAGAAGCAGAATGAAAAGCAGAAGAAGGAGAAATTAAAACAGAAGAAGATGCAGAAGGAGAAGCAGAAGCAGAAGCAGATGGAGAAGCAGAAGAAGGAGAAGGAGAAGGAGAAGCAGAAGGATAAGAATAAAGAGAAACAGAAGGAGAAGCAGGAGAAGCAGGAGAAGCATAAGCAGAAGAAATAGAAGAAGGAGAAGAAGCAGAAGCAGAAAGAGAAGCAGAAACAGAAGGAGAAGCAGAAATAGAAGGAGAAGAAGCCGAAGAAGCAGAAGCAGAACCTGAATCGGAAGGAGAAGCAGAAGAAGCAGAATCTGGAGAAGAAGAAGGAGAACCAGAAGGAGAAGCAGAAGCAGAAAGAGAAGCAAAAGCAGAAGGAGAAGCAGAAGAAACAGAAGAAGCAGAAGCAGTAGCAGAAGAAGCTGAAGATGCAGAAGCAGAAAGAGAAGCAGAAGGAATAGCAGAAGAACGAGAAGGAGAAGGAGAAACAGAAGGAGAAGAAGAAGGAGAAGCAGAAGGAGAATCAGGAAAGGCAGAAGAAGCAGAATCAGACGGAGAAGCAGAAGAATGAGAAGGAGAAGCAGAAGCAGAAGAAGAAGCAGACGAAAAGCACAAGCAGAAGGAGATGCAGAAGGAGAAGCAGGAGAAGCAGAAGAAGCAGAAGCAGAAGGAGAGAAGAAGTAGAAGAAGCAGAATCAGAAGAAGCACAAGCAGAAGTAGAAAGAGAAGCCGACGAAGAGAAGCAGAACGAGAAGCAGGAGAAGCAGAAGAAGCAGAAGCGGTAGAAGCAGAAGAAGAAGAAACAGAAGAAGGAGAAGGAGCAGAAGCAGAAGGAGAAGGAAAAGCAGAAGGAGAAGCAGAAAGAGAAGCAGGAAAAGCAGAAGAAGCAGAAGCAGGAGAAGCAGAAACAGAAGGAGAAGCAGAAAGAGGAGGGGAAGCAAAAGAAGCAGAAGCAGGAGAAGCAGAAGCATAAGAATCCGAAGAAGCAGAAGCAAAACCTGAAGCAAAAGCGGAAGCAGGAGAAGCAGAAGAAGCAGAATCTGGAGAAGCTGAATGAGAAGCTGAAGGAGAAGCAGAAGCTGAAAGAGAATCAAAAGCAGAAGGAGACTCAGAAGAAACAGAAGAAGCAGTAGCAGTTGCAGCAGAAGCAGAAGGAGAAGCAGAAAGAAAAGCAGAAGAACGACAAGGAGAAGGAGAAACAGAAGGAGAAGCAGAAGGAGAAGCAGAAGAAGCAGAAGGAGAAGCAGAAGCAGAAGAAGCAGAAGGATAAGCAGAAGGAGAAACAGAAGCAGAAGAAGCAGCAGAAGGAGAAGCAGAAGCAGAAGAAGATGCAGAATGAGAAGCAGGAGAAGCAGAAGAAGCAGAAGCAGAAGGAGAAGGAGAAGTAAGAGAAGGAAGAGCCGCAGAAGAAATAGGAGAAGCAGAAGGAGAAGCAGAAGCAGAATGAGAAGCAGAAAGAGAAGCAGTAGAAGCAGAAGAAGCAGGAAAAGAAGAAGCAGAAGAAAGAGAAGAAGAAGAAGCAGAAGAAGAAGAAGAAGAAGAAGAAGAAGAAGAAGAAGAAGAAGAAGAAGAACAAGAACAAGAACAAGAACAAGAACAAGAACAAGAAGAACAAGAAGAAGAACAAGAAGGAGGAGGAGGTGGAGGAGGAGGAGGAGGAGAGGCATAAGGAGAAGCAGAAGAAGCAGAAGCAGGAGAAGCAGAAGCAGAAGAAAAAGAATAAGCAAAAGAGGCAGAATCAGAGGGAGAAGCAGAAGAAGGAGAAGGAGCAGAAGAAGCAAAAGAGGCAGAATCAGAGGGAGAAGCAGAAGTAGGAGAAGGAGCAGAAGGAGAAGGAGAAGCAGAAGGAGAAGCAGAAGGAGAAGCCGAAGAAGGAGAAGCAGAAGCAGAAGAAGCAGCAGAAGGAGAAGCAGAAGAAGATGCAGAAGGAGAAGCAGGAGAAGCAGCAGAAGCAGAAGCAGAAGAAGAAAACAGAAGTAGGAGAAGGAGAAGGAGAAGGAAGGGCAGCAGAAGCAATAGGAGAAGCAGAAGGAGAAGCAGAAGCAGAATGAGAAGCAAAAAGAGAAGCAGTAGAAGCAGAAAAACCAGGAGAAGCAGAAGAAAGAGAAGAAGAAGAAGAAGAAGAAGAAGAAGAAGAAGAAGAAGAAGAAGAAGAAGAAGAAGAAGAAGAAGAAGAAGAAGAAGAAGAAGAAGAAGAAGAAGAAGAAGAAGAAGAAGAAGAAGAAGGAGAATCAGAAGAAGAAGAAGAAGAAGAAGGAGAAGAATAAGGAGAAGCATAAGGAGAAGCATAAGGAGAAGCAGTAGATGCAGGAGAAGCAGAAGAAATAGAATAAGCAAAAGAAGCAGAAGCAGAAGCAGTGGGAGAAGCAGAAGAAGGAGAAGGAGAAGGAGAAGCAGAAGGAGAAGCAGAAGCAGGAAGAGAAGCAGAAACAGAAGGAGAACAAAAGGTGAAGCAGGAGAATCAGAAGAAGCAGAAGTAGAAACAGAAAGAGAAGTAGAAGAAGGAGAAGCAGAAGTAGAATCAGAAGAAACAGAAGAAGAAGAAGAAGAAGAAGAAGAAGAAGAAGAAGAAACAGAAGCAAAAGAAACAGAAGGAGAACAGCAGAAGCAGAAGCAGAAGGAAAAGCAGAAGCAGAAGGAGAAGCAGAAAGAGAAGCAGGAGAAGCTGAACAAGCAGGAGAAGCAGAAGCAGAAGAAACAGGAGAAGCCGAAGAAGCAGAAGCAGAATCTGAAGCAGAAGGAGAAACAGAAGAAGCACAATCTGAAGCAGAAGCAGAAGAAACAGAAATAGTAGAATAAGCAGAAGCAGAAGCAGCAGGAGAAGCAGAAGAAGAAGATGGAGAAGGCGAAAGAGGAAGATTATGAATAGGAGAAGCAAAAGGATAAGCAGAAGCAGAAAGAGACGCAGAAGGAGAAACAGCAAGAGAAGTAGGAGAAGCAGGAGAAGCAGAAGCAGGAGAAGCAGAAGAAACAGAAGACGCAGAAGCAGAATGAGAAGCAGAAGGAGAAATTGAAGCAGAAGCAGAAGCAGAAGGAGAAACAGAAGCAGAAGGAGAAGCAGAAGAAGGAGAAGGAGAAGGAGAAGCAGAAAGAGAAGCCGAACGAGAAGCAGGAGAAGCAGAAGCAGGAGAAACAGAAACAGAAGAAACAGAAGAAGGAGAAGAAACACTAGGAGAAGCAGAAACAGAAGGAAAAGCAGAAAGAGAAGCAGGAGAAGCAGAAGAAGCAGCAGCAGGAGAAGCAGAAGCAGAAGAAGCAGAAGCAGAACCTGAAGCAGAAGGAGAAGCAGGAGAAGCAGAATCTGGAGAAGCAGAAGGAGAAGCAGAAGCAGAAAGAGAAGCAAAAGCAGAAGGAGAAGCAGAACTAGAAGCAGAAGAAACAGAAGAAGCAGAGGCAGTAGCAGAAGAAGCAGAAGATGCAGAAGCAGAAGGAGAAGCAGAAGGAAAAGCAGAAGAACGAGAAGGTGAAAGAGAAGGAGAAACAGAAGGAGAAGCAGAAAGAGAAGCAGAAGAAGGAGCAGGAGAAGGAAAAGCAGCAGGAGAAGCAGAAAGAGCAGCAGAAGGAGGAGCAGGAGATGCAGAAAAAAGGAGAAGCATAAGCAGAACAAACAGGAGAAGGACAAGAAGCAGAAGCAGAAGGAGAAGCAGATACAGAAGGAGAAGCAGAAAGAGAAGTAGGGGAAGCAGAAGAAGCTGAAGCAGGAGAAGCAGAAGCATAAGAATCCGAAGAATCAGAAGCAGAACCTGAAGCAGAAGGAGAAGCAGGAGAAGAAGAAGCAGAATCTGGAGAAGCAGAAGGAGAAGCAGAAGCAGAAAGAGAATCAAAAGCAGAAGGAGAAGCAGAAGAAACAGAAGAAGTAGAAGCAGTAGCAGTGGTAGCAGAAGTAGAAGGAGAAGCAGAAGGAAAAGCAGAAGAACAAGAAGGTGAAGGGAAACAGAAGGAGAAGCAGTAGGAGAATAAGAAGGAGAAGCAGAAGAAGGAGAAGCAGAAGCAGAAGAAGATGCAGAAGGAGAAGCAGAAGAAGCAGAAGCAGAAGGAGAAGCAGGAAAAGCAGAAGAAGCAGAAGCAAAAGGAGAAGCAAAAGAAGGAGAAGGAGAAGCAGAGGCAGAAGAAGAAGCATAAGGAGAAGCACAAGCAGAAGGAGATGCAGAAGGAGAAGCAGGAGAAGCAGAAGAAGCAGAAGATGAAGGAGAAGCAGAAGTAGGAGAAGGAGAAGGAGGAGAAGCAGAAGCAGAAGGAGAAGCAGAAGCAGAATGAGAAGCAGAAAGAGAAGCAGGAGAAGCACAAGAAGCAGAAGCAGGAGAAGCCGAAAGAGAAGAAGCAGAAGAAGCACAATCAGAAGCAGAATTAGAAGCAGAAGCAGAAGGAGAAGCAGCAGAAGAAGTAGAACCAGAAATTCAGCCAGGAGAAACAGAAGAAGTAGAAGCAGAAGCAGAAGGAGAAGCAAAAAGAGAAGCAGTAGGAGAATTAGAAGAAGCAGCAGAAGGAGAAGCAGCAGAAGAAGCAGAAAAACAAGCAGGAGAAGCAGAAGCAGAAAGAGAAGTAGAAGCAGAAGAAGCAGAAGCAGAAGAAGAAGCAGTAGAAGCACAAGAAGCAGAAGCAGGAGATAAAGAAGAAGCATAAGAAGCAGAAGCAGAGGGAGAAACAGAAGAAGGAGAAAGAGCAGCAGAATGTGTAGCAGAAGGAGATGCAGAAGCAGAAAGAGAAGCAGAAACAGAAGGAGAAGAAGAAGGAGAAGTTGGAGAATCAGAAGAAGCAGAAGCAGAAGCAGAAAGAGAAGGAGAAGAAGGAGAAGGAGAAGCTTAAGGAGAAGGACAAGCAGGAGAATCAGAAGAAGCAGAAGCAGAAGCAGAAAGAGAAGGAGAAGAAGAAGGAGAAAAATCAGAATCAGAAGAAGCAGAAGCAGAAATAGAAAGAAAAGCCGACGAAGAGAAGCAGAACGAGAAGCAGGAGAAGCAGGAGAAGCACAAGCGGGAGAAGCAGAAGAAGAAGAAACAGAAGAAGGAGAAGGAGCAGAAGCAGAAGGAGAAGCAGAAAGAGAAGCTGGAAAAGCAGAAGAAGCAGAAGCAGGAGAAGCAGAAGGAGAAGAAACAGGAGAAGGACAAGAAGCAGAAGCAGAAGCAGAAGAAGAAGCAGAAACAGAAGGAGAAGCCGAAAGAGAAAGAGGGGAAGCAGAAGAAGCAGAAGCATAAGAATCCGAAGAAGAAGAAGCAGAACCTGAAGCAGAAGGAGAAGCAGGAGAAGCAGAAGAAGCCGAATCTGGAGAAGCAGAATGAGAAGCTGAAGTAGAAGCAGAAGCAGAAGCAGAATGAGAATCAAAAGCAGAAGGAGAAGCAGAAGAAACAGAAGAAGCAGAAGCAGTAGCAGTTGCAGCAGAAGCAGAAGGAGAAGCAGAAGGAAAAGCAGAAGAACGAAAAGGAGAAGGAGAAACAGAAGGAGAAGCAGAAGGAGAATCAGAAGGAGAAGCAGAAGAAGCAGAAGGAGAAGCAGAAGGAGAAACAGAAGCAGAAGAAACATCAGAAAGAGAAGCAGAAGCAGAAGAAGATGCAGAAGGAGAAGCAGGAGAAGCAGAAGAAGCAGAAGGAGAAGTAGAAGAAGGAGAAGGAGAAGGAAGAGCCGCAGAAGCAATAGGAGAAGCAGAAAGAGAAGCAGAAGCAGAATGAGAAACAGAAAGAGAAGCAGTAGAAGCAGAAGAAGCAGGAAAAGCAGAAGCAGAGGAAAGAGAAGAAGACGAAGAAGAAGAAGAAGAAGCATAAGGAGAAGCATAAGGAGAAGTATAAGGAGAAGCAGTAGAAGCAGAAGAAGCAGAAGCAGGAGAAGCAGAAGAAAGAGAATAAGCAAAAGAAGCAGAAGCAGAAGCAGTGGGAGAAGCAGAAGAAGGAGAAGGAGAAGGAGCAGCAGAAGGAGAAGCAGAAGCAGAAAGAGAAGCAGAAACAGAAGGAGAACAAGAAGGAGAAGCAGGAGAATCAGAAGAAGCAGAAAGAGAAGGAGAAGAAGGAGAAGCAGAAGTAGAATCAGAAGAAACAGAAGAAGAAGAAGCAGAAGAAACAGAAGCAAAAGAAACAGAAGAAGGAGAAGAGCAGAAACAGAAGCAGAAGGAGAAGCAGAAGCAGAAGGAGAAGCAGAAAGAGAAGCAGGAGAACCAGAAGAAGCAGGAGAAGAAGAAGCAGAAGAAACAGGAGAAGCCGAAGAAGCGGAAGCAGAATCTGAAGCAGAAGGAGAAACAGAAGAAGCACAATCTGAAGCAGAAGCAGAAGAAACAGAAATAGTAGAATAAGCAGAAGCAGAAGCACCAGGATAAGCAGAAGAACAAGAAGGAGAAGGCGAAAGAGAAGGATTAGAAGTAGGAGAAGCAAAAGGATAAGCTGAAGCAGAAAGAGACGCAGAAGGAAAAGCAGCACGAGAAGTAGGAGAAGCAGGAGAAACAGAAGCAAGAGAAGCAGAAGAAACAGAAGACGCAGAAGCAGAATGAGAAGCAGAAGGAGAAATTGAAGCAGAAGGAGAAGCAGAAGAAGGAGAAGGAGAAGTAGAAGCAGAAAGAGAAGCAGAACGAGAAGTAGGAGAAGCAGAAGCAGGAGAAGCAGAAACAGAAGAAACAGAAGAAGGAGAAGAAGCAGAAGGAGAAGCAGAAACAGAAGGAAAAGCAGAAAGAGAAGCAGAAGAAGCAGCAGCAGGAGAAGCAGAAGCAGAAGAAGCCGAAGAAGCAGAAGCAGAACCTGAAGCAGAAGGAGAAGCAGAAGAAGCAGAATCTGGAGAAGCAGAAGGAGAAGCAGAAGCAGAAAGAGAAGCAAAAGCAGAAGGAGAAGCAGAAGAAACAGAAGAAGCAGAGGCAGTAGCAGAAGAAGCAGAAGATGCAGAAGCAGAAGGAGAAGCAGAAGGAAAAGCAGAAGAACGAGAAGGAGAAGGAGAAGGAGAAACAGAATGAGAAGCAGAAAGAGAAGCAAAAGAAGGAGCAGGAGAAGGAAAAGCAGCAGGAGAAGCAGAAAGAGAAGCAGAAGGAGAAGCAGGAGATGCAGAAACAGGAGAAGCAGAAGCAGAAGAAACAGGAGAAGGATAAGAAGAAGAAGCAGAAGGAGAAGCAGAAACAGAAGGAGAAGCAGAAAGAGAAGGAGGGGAAGCAGAAGAAGCAGAAGCAGACGGAGAATCAGAAGAAGGAGAAGGAGAAGCCAGAGCAGAAGAAGAAGCAGAAGGAAAAGCACAAGCAGAAGGAGATGCAGAAGGAGAAGAAGGAAATGCAGAAGACACAGAAGCAGAAGGAGAAGAAGAAGGAGAAGAATCAGAATCAGAAGAAGCAGAAGCAGAAGTAGAAAGAGAAGCCGACGAAGAGAAGCAGAACGAGAAGCAGGAGAAGCAGAAGAAGCACAAGCGGGAGAAGCAGAAGAAGAAGAAACAGAAGAAGGAGAAGGAGCAGAAGCAGGAGAAGCAGAAGGAGAAGCAGAAAGAGAAGCAGGAAAAGCAGAAGAAGCAGAAGCAGGAGAAGCAGAAGGAGAAGAAACAGGAGAAGGACAAGAAGCAGAAAGAGAACCAGTAGAAGCAGAAGAGGCAGGAAAAGCAGAAGCAGAAGAAAGAGAAGAAGAAGAAGACGAAGAAGAAGAAGAAGCAGCAGCAGCATAAGGAGAAGCATAAGCAGAAGCATAACAAGAAGTATAAGGAGAAGCAGTAGAAGCAGAAGAAGCAGAAACAGGAGAAGCTGAAGCAGAAGAAAAAGAATAAGCAAAACAAGCAGAAGCAGAATCAGTGAGAGAAGCAGAAGAAGGAGAAGGAGAAGGAGCAGCAGAAGGAGAAGCAGAAGCAGAAAGAGAAGCAGAAACAGAAGGAGAACAAGAAGGAGAAGCAGGAGAATCAGAAGAAGCAGAAAGAGAAGGAGAAGAAGGAGAAGCAGAAGTAGAATCAGAAGAAACAGAAGAAGAAGAAGCAGAAGAAACAAAAGCAAAAGAAACAGAAGAAGGAGAAGAGCAGAAGCAGAAGGAGAAGCAGAAGCAGAAGGAGAAGCAGAAAGAGAAGCAGGAGAAGCAGAAGAAGCAGGAGAAGCAGAAGCAGAAGAACAGGAGAAGCCGAAGAAGCAGAAGCAGAATCTGAAGCAGAAGGAGAAACAGAAGAAGCACAATCTGAAGCAGAAGCAGAAGAAACAGAAATAGTAGAATAAGCAGAAGCAGAAGCACGAGGACAAGCAGAAGAAGAAGAAGGAGAAGGCGAAAGAGAAGGATTATGAGTAGGAGAAGCAAAAGGATAAGCAGAAGCAGAAAGAGACGCAGAAGGAGAAACAGCACGAGAAGTAGGAGAAGCAGGAGAAGCAGAAGCAGGAGAAGCAGAAGAAACAGAAGACGCAGAAGCAGAATGAGAAGCAGAAGGAGAAATTGAAGCAGAAGGAGAAGGAGAAGCAGAAGGAGAAGCTGAAGAAGGAGAAGGAGAAGCAGAAAGAGAAGCAGAAAGAGAAGCACAACGAGAAGCAGGAGAAGCAGAAGCAGGAGAAGCAGAAGCATAAGAATCCGAAGAAGCAGAAGCAGAACCTGAAGCAGAAGGAGAAGCAGGACAAGCAGAAGAATCAGAATCTGGAGAAGCAGAATGAGAAGCAGAATGAGAATCAGAAGGAGAAGCAGAAGCAGAAAGAGAATCAAAAGCAGAAGGAGAAGCAGAAGAAACAGAAGAAGTAGAAGCAGTAGCAGTTGTAGCAGAAGCAGAACGAGAAGCAGAAGGAAAAGCAGAAGAACAAGAAGGAGAAGGAGAAACAGAAGGAGAAGCAGAAGGAGAAGCAGAAAGAGAAGCAGGTAAAGCAGAAGAAGAAGAAGCAGAAGAAGAATAAGAAGGAGAAGCAGAAGAAGGAGAAGGAGAAGCAGAAGCAGAAAAATATGCAGAAGGAAAAGCAGAAGAAGCAGAAGCAGAAGGAGAAGCAGGAAAAGCAGAAGAAGCAGAAGCAAAAGGAGAAGCAAAAGAAGGAGAAGGAGAAGCAGAGGCAGAAGAAGAAGCATATGGCCAAGCACAAGCAGAAGGAGATGCAGAAGGAGAAGCAGAATAAGCAGAAGATGAACGAGAAGCAGAAGTAGGAGAAGGAGAAGGAGGATAAGCAGAAGTAGAAGGAGAAGCAGAAGCGGAATGAGAAGCAGAAAGAGAAGCAGAAGAAGCACAAGAAGCAGAAGCAGGAGAAGCCGAAAGAGAAGAAGCAGAAGAAGCAGAATCAGAATCAGAAGTAGAAGCAGAAGCAGAAGGAGAAGCAACAGAAAAAGTAGAATTAGAAATTCAGGCAGGAGAAACAGAATAAGCAGAAGCAGAAGCAGAAGGCGAAGCAAAAAGAGAAGGAGAAGGAGAAGGAGAAGAAGCAGCAGAAGGAGAAGCAGCAGAAGAAGCAGAAAAACAAGAAGGAGAAGCAGAAGCACAAAGAGAAGTAGAAGCAGAAGAAGCAGAAGCAGAAGAAGAAGCAGTAGAAGCATAAGAAGCAGAAGCAGGAGAAGCAGAAATAGAAGAAATTAAGAAGCATAAGATGCAGAAGCAGATGGAGAAACAGAAGAAGGAGAAAGAGCACCAGAAGGTGAAGCAGAAGGAGATGCAGAAGCAGAAAGAGAAGCAGAAATAGAAGGAGAAGACGAAGGAGAAGTTGGAGAATCAGAAGAAGCAGAAGCAGAAAGAGATGGAGAAGAAGGAGAAGGAGAAGCAGAAGGAGAAGGACAAGCAGGAGAAGCAGA
>NW_012288841.1:0-8275 GCF_000151885.1 Dipodomys ordii | reverse complement strand
GAGAAGGACAAGAAGCAGAAGCAGAAGGAGAAGCAGAAAGAGAAGGAGGGGAAGCAGAAGAAGCAGAAGCAAGAGAAGCAGAAGCATAAGAATCCGAAGAAGCAGAAGCAGAACCTGAAGCAGAAGGAGAAGCAGAAGAATCAGAATCTGGAGAAGCAGAAGGAGAAGCAGAAGGAGAAGCAGAAGAACAAGAAGGAGAAGGAGAAACAGCAGGAGAAGCAGAAGAAGAAGCAGAAAGAGAAGCAGGTAAAGCAGAAGAAGAAGCAGAAGGAGAATCAGAAGGAGAAGCAGAAGAAGGAGAAGGAGAAGCAGAAGCAGAAGAAGATGCAGAAGGAGAAGCAGAAGAAGCAGAAGCAGAAGGAGAAGCAGGAAAAGCAGAAGAATCAGAAGCAAAAGGTGAAGCAAAAGAAGGAGAAGGAGAAGCAGAGGCAGAAGAAGAAGCATAAGGACAAGCACAAGCAGAAGGAGATGCAGAAGGAGAAGCAGGAGAAGCAGAAGAAGCAGAAGCTGAAGGAGAAACAGAAGTAGGAGAAGGAGAAGGAGGAGAAGCAGAAGCAGAAGGAGAAGCAGAAGCAGAATGAGAAGCAGAAAGAGAAGCAGAAGGAGGAAAGCAGGAGAAGCCGAAAGAGAAGAAGCAGAAACATGAGAAGAAGCAGAAACAGAAGCAGAAAGAGAAGCAGCAGAAGAAGTAGAACCAGAAATTCAGGCATGAGAAACAAAAGAAGCAGAAGCAGAAGGAGAAGCAAAAAGAGAAGCAGAAGGAGAAGTAGAAAAAGCAGCAGAAGAAGCAGAAAAACAAGTAGGAGAAGCAGAAGCAGAAAGAGAAGTAGAAGCAGAAATAGCAGAAGAAGCAGAAGAAGAAGCAGTAGAAGCATAAGAAGCAGAAGCAGGAGAAGCAGAACCAGAAGAAAAAGAAGAAGCATAAGAAGCAGAAGCAGAGGGAGAAACAGAAGAAGGAGAAGGAGCAGCAGAAGGTGAAGAAGAAGGAGATGCAGAAGCAGAAAGAGAAGCAGAAATAGAAGGAGAAGAAGGAGAAGTTGGAGAATCAGAAGAAGCAGAAGCAGAAAGAGAAGCAGAAGAAGGAGAAGGAGAAGCAGAAGGAGAAGGACAAGCAGGAGAAGCAGAAGAAGCAGAAGCGGGAGAAGCAGAAGAAGAAGAAGAAGAAGAAACAGAAGAAGGAGAAGGAGCAGAAGGAGAAGCAGAACCAGAAGGAGAAGCAGAAAGAGAAGCAGAAGAAGCAGAAGAAGCAGTAGCAGGAGAAGCGGAAGCAGAAGAAACAGAAGAAGCCGAAGAATCAGAAGGAGAACCTGAAGCAGAAGGAGAAGCAGAAGCAGCAGAAGCTGGAAAAGCAGAAGCAGAAGAAACCGAACAAGCAGAAGAAGCAGAAGCAGAACGAGAAGCAGAAGAAGAGGGAGAAAGAGAAGGATTAGGAGTAGGAGGAGCAGAAGCAGAATAAGAAGCAGAAAGAGAAGCAGAAGGAGAAGCAGAAGGAGAAACAAAAGAAGCAGAAGCAGGAGAAGCAGAAGCAGAATGAGAAGCACAAGAAGGAGAAAATGAAGACGGAGAAGCAGAAGGAGAAGTAGGAGAAGCAGAAGAAGAAGAAGCAGGAAAAGCAGAAACAAAAGAAACAGAAGGAGAAGAGCAGAAGCAGAAGGAGAAACAGAAGGCGAAGCAGAAGAAGCAGAAGCTGAAGCAGAAGAAGAAGAAACAGAAAAAGCAGAAGAAGCAGAAGAAGAAGCAGCAGGAGAAGCAGAAGAAGAAGAAGGAGAAGGAGAAAGAGAAGGATTAGGAGTAGGAGAAACAGAAGGATAAGCAGAAGCAGAAAGAGAAGGAGAAGGAGAAGCAGGAGAAGCAGAAGGAGCAGAAGCAGGAGAAGCCGAAGCAGAATGAAAAGCAGAAGAAGGAGAAATTGAAACAGAAGAAGATGCAGAAGGAGAAGCAGAAGCAGAAGCAGAAGTAGAAGCAGAAGAAGGAGAAGCAGAAGGAGAAGCATAAAGAGAAACAGAAGGAGAAGCAGGAGAACAGAAGCAGGAGAAGCAGAATCAAAAGAAATAGAAGAAGGATAAAAAGCAGAAGCAGAAAGAGAAGCAGAAACAGAAGGAGAAGCAGAAATAGAAGCAGAAGAAGCTGAAGAAGCAGAAGCAGAACCTGAGGCAGAAGGAGAAGCAGGAGAAGCAGAAGAAGCAGAATCTGGAGAAGAAGGAGAACCAGAAGGAGAAGCAGAAGCAGAAAGAGAAGCAAAAGCAGGAGAAGCAGAAAGAGAAGCAGAAGAAACAGAAGAAGCAGAAGCAGTAGCAGAAGAAGCTGAAGATGCAGAAGCAGATAGAGAAGCAGCAGGAATAGCAGAATAACGAGAAGGAGAAACAGAAGGAGAAGAAGAATGAGAAGCAGAAGGAGAAGCAGGAAAAACAGAAGAAGCAGAAACAGACGGAGAAGCAGAAGAAGGAGAAGCAGATACAGAAGAAGAAGCAGAAGGAAAAGCACAAGCAGAAGGAGATGCAGAAGGAGTAGCAGGAGAAGCAGAAGAAGCAGAAGCAGAAGGAGAAGAAGGAGAAGAAGCAGAATCAGAAGAAGCAGAAGGAGAAGTAGAAAGAGAAGCCGACGAAGAGAACCAGAACGAGAAGCAGGAGAAGCAGAAGAAGCAGAGCGGGAGAAGCAGAAGAAGAAGAAACAGAAGAAATAGAAGGAACAGAAGCAGAAGGAGAAGCAGAAACAGAAGGAGAAGCAGAAAGAGAAGCAGGAAAAGCAGCAGAAGCAGGAGAAGCAGAAGCAGAAGAAACAGGAGAAGCCGAAGAAGCAGAAGCAGAATCTGAAGCAGAAGGAGAAACAGAAGAAGCACAATCTGAAGCAGAAGCAGAAGAAACAGAAATAGTACAATAAGCAGAAGCAGAAGCAGCAGGAGAAGCAGAAGAAGAAGATGGAGAAGGCGAAAGAGGAAGATTAGGAGTAGGAGAAGCAAAAGGATAAGCAGAAGCAGAAAGAGACGCAGAAGGAGAAGCAGCAAGAGAAGCAGGAGAAGCAGAAGAAACAGAAGGCGCAGAAGCAGAATGAGAAGCAGAAGGAGAAATTGAAGCAGAAGCAGAAGCAGAAGGAGAAACAGAAGCAGAAGGAGAAGCAGAAGAAGGAGAAGGAGAAGCAGAAAGAGAAGCCGAACGAGAAGCAGGAGAAGCAGAAGCAGGAGAAGCAGAAACAGAAGAAACAGAAGAAGGAGAAGAAACAGAAGGAGAAGCAGAAACAGAAGGAAAAGCAGAAAGAGAAGCAGGAGAAGCAGAAGAAGCAGCAGCAGGAGAAGCAGAAGCAGAAGAAGCAGAAGCAGAACCTGAAGCAGAAGGAGAAGCAGGAGAAGCAGAATCTGGAGAAGCAGAAGGAGAAGCAGAAGCAGAAAGAGAAGCAAAAGCAGAAGGAGAAGCAGAAGGGGAAGCAGAAGAAACAGAAGAAGCAGAGGCAGTAGCAGAAGAAGCAGAAGATGCAGAAGCAGAAGGAGAACCAAAAGGAAAAGCAGAAGAACGAGAAGGTGAAGGAGAAGGAGAAACAGAAGGAGAAGCAGAAAGAGAAGCAGAAGAAGGAGCAGGAGAAGGAAAAGCAGCAGGAGAAGCAGAAAGAGCAGCAGAAGGAGAAGCAGGAGATGCAGAAACAGGAGAAGCAGAAGCAGAAGGAACAGGAGAAGGACAAGAAGCAGAAGCAGAAGGGGAAGCAGATACAGAAGGAGAAGCAGAAAGAGAAGGAGGGGAAGCAGAAGAAGCTGAAGCAGGAGAAGCAGAAGCATAAGAATCCGAAGAAGCAGAAGGAGAACCTGAAGCAGAAGGAGAAGCAGGAGAAGCAGAAGAAGCAGAATCTGGAGAAGCAGAATGAGAAGCAGAAGGAGAAGCAGAAGCAGAAAGAGAATCAAAAGCAGAAGGAGAAGCAGAAGAAACAGAAGAAGTAGAAGCAGTAGCAGTTGTAGCAGAAGCAGAACGAGAAGCAGAAGGAAAAGCAGAAGAACAAGAAGGAGAAGGGAAACAGAAGGACAAGCAGTAGGAGAATAAGAAGGAGAAGCAGAAGATGGAGAAGCAGAAGCAGAAGAAGATGCAGAAGGAGAAGCAGAAGAAGCAGAAGCAGAAGGAGAAGCAGGAAAAGCAGAAGAAGCAGAAGCAAAAGGAGAAGCAAAAGAAGGAGAAGGAGAAGCAGAGGCAGAAGAAGAAGCATAAGGACAAGCACAAGCAGAAGGAGATGCAGAAGGAGAAGCAGGAGAAGCAGAAGAAGCAGAAGATGAAGGAGAAGCAGAAGTAGAAGGAGAAGGAGGAGAAGCAGAAGCAGAAGGAGAAGCAGAAGCGGAATGAGAAGCAGAAAGAGAAGCAGGAGAAGCACAAGAAGCAGAAGCAGGAGAAGCCGAAAGAGAAGAAGCAGAAGAAGCAGAATCACAAGCAGAAGTAGAAGCAGAAGCAGACGGAGAAGCAGCAGAAGAAGTAGAACCAGAAATTCAGGCAGGAGAAACAGAAGAAGCAGAAGCAGAAGCAGAAGGAGAAGCAAAAAGAGAAGGAGTAGGAGAAGTAGAAGAAGCAGCAGAAAGAGAAGCAGCAGAAGAAGCAGAAAAACAAGCAGGAGAAGCAGAAGCAGAAAGAGAAGTAGAAGCAGAAGAAACAGAAGCAGAAGAAGAAGCAGTAGAAGCACAAGAAGCAGAAGCAGGAGAAGCAGAAGCAGAAGATAAAGAAGAAGCATAAGAAGCAGAAGCAGAGGGAGAAACAAAAGAAGGAGAAAGAGCAGAAGAAGGTGAAGCAGAAGGAGATGCAGAAGCAGAAAGAGAAGCAGAAACAGAGGGAGAAGAAGAAGGAGAAGTTGGAGAATAAGAAGAAGCAGAAGCAGAAAGAGAAGGAGAAGAAGGAGAAGGAGAAGCAGAAGGAGAAGGACAAGCAGGAGAAGCAGAAGAAGCAGAAGCGGGAGGAGCAGAAGAAGAAGAAGAAGAAGAAGAAGAAGAAGAAGAAGAAGAAGAAGAAGAAGAAGAAGAAGAAGAAGAAGAAGAAACAGAAGAAAGAGAAGGAGCAGAAGGAGAAGCAGAAGCAGAAGGAGAAGCAAAAGAGAAGCAGAAGAAGCAGTAGCAGGAGAAGCAGAAGCAGAAGAAACAAAAGAAGCCCAAGAAGCAGAAGGAGAACCTGAAGCAGAAGGAGAAGCAGAAGGAGAAGCAGAAGCAGCAGAAGCTGGAAAAGTAGAAGCAGAAAAAACAGAACAAGCAGAAGAAGCAGAAGAAGAACGAGAAGCAGAAGAAAAACAAGGAGAAAGAGAAGGATTAGGAGTAGGAGAAACAGAAGGATAAGCAGAAGCAGAAAGAGAAGGAGAAGGAGAAGGAGAAGCAGAAGAAGCAGGAGAAGCAGAAGCAGAATGAAAAGCAGAAGAAGGAGAAATTGAAACAGAAGAAGATGCAGAAGAAGAAGCAGAAGCAGTAGTAGAAGCAGAAGAAGCAGAAGCAGAAGGAGAAGCATAAAGAGAAACAGAAGGAGAAGCAGGAGAAGCAGGAGAAGCAGAATCAGAAGAAATAGAAGAAGGAGAAGAAGCAGAAGCAGAAAGAGAAGCAGAAACAGAAGGAGAAGCAAAAATAGAAGCAGAAGAAGCCAAAGAAGCAAAAGCAGAACCTAAAGCAGAAGGAGAAGCAGGAGAAGCAGAAGAAGCAGAATCTGGAGAAGAAGAAGGAGAACCAGAAGGAGAAGCAGAAGCAGAAAGAGAAGCAAAAGAAGAAGGAGAAGCAGAAGGAGAAGCAGAAGAAACAGAAGAAGCAGAATCAGTAGCAGAAGAAGCTGAAGATGCAGAACCAGAAATAGAAGCAGAAGAAATAGCAAAAGAACGAGAAGGAGAAACAGAAGGAGAAGCAGAAGGAGACGCAGGAAAAGCAGAAGAAACAGAAGCAGACGGAGAATCAGAAGAAGGAGAAGGAGAAGCCAGAGCAGAAGAAGAAGCAGAAGGAAAAGCACAAGCAGAAGGAGAAGCAGGAGATGCAGAAGAAGCAGAAGCAGAAGGAGAAGAAGAAGGAGAAGAATCAGAATCAGCAGAAGCAGAAGCAGAAATAGAAAGAGAAGCCGACGAAGAGAAGCAGAACGAGAAGCAGGAGAAGCAGGAGAAGCACAAGCGGGAGAAGCAGAAGAAGAAGAAACAGAAGAAGGAGAAGGAGCAGAAGCAGAAGGAGACGCAGAAAGAGAAGCAGGAAAAGCAGAAGAAGCACAAGCAGGAGAAGCAGAAGGAGAAGAAACAGGAGAAGGACAAGAAGCAGAAGGAGAAGCAGAAACAGAAGGAGAAGCGGAAAGAGCAAGAGGGGAAGCAGAAGAAGCAGAAGCAGGAGAAGCAGAAGTATAAGAATCCGAAGAAGCAGAAGCAGAACCTGAAGCAGAAGGAGAAGCAGGAGAAGCAGAAGAAGCCGAATCTGGAGAAGCAGAATGAGAAACTGAAGTAGAAGCAGAAGCAGAAGCAGAAAGAGAATCAAAAGCAGAAGGAGAAGCAGAAGAAACAGAAGAAGCAGAAGCAGTAGCAGTTGCAGCAGAAGCAGAAGGAGAAGCAGAAGGAAAGCAGAAGAACGAGAAGGAGAAGGAGAAACAGAAGGAGAAGCAGAAGGAGAATCAGAAGGAGAAGCAGAAGAAGCAGAAGGACAAGCAGAAGGAGAAACAGAAGCAGAAGAAACAGCAGAAAAAGAAGCAGAAGCAGAAGAAGATGCAGAAGGAGAAGCAGGAGAAGCAGAAGAAGCAGAAGCAGAAGGAGAAGTAGAAGAAGGAGAAGGAGAAGGAAGAGCCGCAGAAGCAATAGGAGAAGCAGAAAGAGAAGCAGAAGCAGAATGAGAAGCAGAAAGAGAAGCAGTAGAAGCAGAAGAAGCAGGAAAAGCAGAAGCAGAAGAAAGAGAAGAAGACGAAGAAGAAGAAGAACCATAAGGAGAAGCATAAGGAGAAGCATAAGGAGAAGCAGTAGAAGCAGAAGCAGGAGAAGCAGAAGCAGAAGAAAAAGAATAAGCAAAAGAAGCAGAAGCAGAAGCAGTGAGAGAAGCAGAAGAAGGAGAAGGAGCAGCAGAAGGAGAAGCAGAAGCAGAAAGAGAAGCAGAAACAGAAGGAGAACAAGAAGGAGAAGCAGGAGAATCAGAAGAAGCAGAAAGAGAAGGAGAAGAAGGAGAAGCAGAAGTAGAATCCGAAGAAACAGAAGAAGAAGAAGCAGAAGAAACAGAAGCAAAAGAATCAGAAGAAGGAGAAGAGCAGAAGCAGAAGGAGAAGCAGAAGCAGAAGGAGAAGCAGAAAGAGAAGCAGGAGAACCAGAAGAAGCAGGAGAAGCAGAAGCAGAAGAAACAGGAGAAGCCGAAGAAGCAGAAGCAGAATCTGAAGCAGAAGGAGAAACAGAAGAAGCACAATCTGAAGCAGAAGCAGAAGAAACAGAAATAGTAGAATAAGCAGAAGCAGAAGCACCAGGACAAGCAGAAGAACAAGAAGGAGAAGGCGAAAGAGAAGGATTAGGAGTAGGAGAAGCAAAAGGATAAGCAGAAGCAGAAAGAGACGCAGAAGGAGAAGCAGCACGAGAAGTAGGAGAAGCAGGAGAAGCAGAAGCAAGAGAAGCAGAAGAAACAGAAGACGCAGAAGCAGAATGAGAAGCAGAAGGAGAAATTGAAGCAGAAGGAGAAGGAGAAGCAGAAGGAGAAGCTGAAGAAGGAGAAGGAGAAGCAGAAAGAGAAGCAGAAAGAGAAGCACAATGAGAAGCAGGAGAAGCAGAAGCAGGAGAAGCAGAAGCAGAAGAAACATAAGAAGGAGAAGAAGCAGAAGCAGAAGGAGAAGCAGAAACAGAAGGAAAAGTAGAAGCAGAAGCAGCAGAAGAAGCAGCAGCAGGAGAAGCAGAAGCAGAAGAAGCCGAAGAAGTAGAAGCAGAACTTGAAGCATAAGGAGATACAGGAGAAGCAGAAGAAGCAGAATCTGGAGAAGCAGAAGGAGAAGCAGAAGGAGAAAGAGAAGCAAAAGCAAAAGGAGAAGCATAAGGAGAAGCAGAAGAAACAGAAGAAGCAGAGACAGTAGCAGAAGATGTAGAAGCAGAAGGAGAAGCAGAAGGAAAAGCAGAAGAACGAGACGGAGAAGGAGAAGGAGAAACAGAATGAGAAGCAGAAAGAGAAGCAGAAGAAGGAGCAGGAGAAGGAAAAGCAGCAGGAGAAGCAGAAAGAGAAGCAGAAGGAGAAGCAGGAGATGCAGAAACAGGAGAAGCATAAGCAGAACAAACAGGAGAAGGACAAGAAGCAGAAGCAGAAGGAGAAGCAGAAACAGAAGGAGAAGCAGAAAGAGAAGGAGGG
>NW_012288840.1:0-19945 GCF_000151885.1 Dipodomys ordii | reverse complement strand
TCAGAGAAGCAGAAGGAGAAGCAGGAAAAACAGAAGAAGCAGAAACAGACGGAGAAGCAGAAGAAGGAGAAGCAGAAGAAGAAGCAGAAGGAAAAGCAAAAGCAGAAGGAGATGCAGAAGGAGTAGCAGGAGAAGCAGAAGAAGCAGAAGCAGAAGGAGAAGAAGAAGGAGAAGAAGCAGAATCAGAAGAAGCAGAAGGAGAATTAGAAAGAGAAGCCGACGAAGAGAAGCAGAACGAAAAGCAGGAGAAGCAGAAGAAGCAGAGCGTGAGAAGCAGAAGCAAAAGAAACAGAAGAAATAGAAGGAGCAGAAGCAGAATGAGAAGCAGAAGCAGAAGGAGAAGCAGGAGAAGCAGAAGAAGCAGGAGAAGCAGAAGCAGAAGAAACAGGAGAAGCCGAAGAAGCAGAGGCAGAATCTGAAGCAGAAGGAGAAACAGAAGAAGCACAATCTGAAGCAGAAGCAGAAGAAACAGAAATAGTAGAATAAGCAGAAGCAGAAGCACCAGGACAAGCAGAAGAAGAAGATGGAGAAGGCGAAAGAGGAAGATTAGGAGTAGGAGAAGCAAAAGGATAAGCAGAAGCAGAAAGAGACGCAGAAGGAGAAGCAGCAAGAGAAGTAGGAGAAGCAGGAGAAGCAGAAGCAGGAGAATCAGAAGAAACAGAAGACGCAGAAGCAGAATGAGAAGCAGAAGGAGAAATTGAAGCAGAAGCAGAAGCAGAAGGAGAAACAGAAGCAGAAGGAGAAGCAGAAGAAGGAGAAGGAGAAGGAGAAGCAGAAAGAGAAGCTCGAATGAGAAGCAGGAGAAGCAGAATTCAGTAGAAGCAGAAACAGAAGAAACAGAAGAAGGAGAAGAAACAGAAGGAGAAGCAGAAACAGAAGGAAAAGCAGAAAGAGAAGCAGGAGAAGCAGAAGAAGCAGCAGCAGGAGAAGCAGAAGCAGAAGAAGCAGAAGCAGAACCTGAAGCAGAAGGAGAAGCAGAAGCAGAAAGAGAAGCAAAAGCAGAAGGAGAAGCAGAACTAGAAGCAGAAGAAACAGAAGAAGCAGACGCAGTAGCAGAAGAAGCAGAAGATGCAGAAGCAGAAGGAGAAGCAGAAGGAAAAGCAGAAGAACGAGAAGGTGAAGGAGAAGGAGAAACAGAAGGAGAAGCAGAAAGAGAAGCAGAAGAAGGAGCAGGAGAAGGAAAAGCAGCAGGAGAAGCAGAAAGAGCAGCAGAAGGAGGAGCAGGAGATGCAGAAACAGGAGAAGCATAGGCAGAACAAACAGGAGAAGGACAAGAAGCAGAAGGAGAAGCAGATACAGAAGGAGAAGCAGAAAGAGAAGGAGGGGAAGCAGAAGAAGCTGAAGCAGGAGAAGCAGAAGCATAAGAATCCGAAGAAGCAGAAGGAGAACCTGAAGCAGAAGGAGAAGCAGGAGAAGCAGTAGAAGCAGAATCTGGAGAAGCAGAAGGAAAAGCAGAAGGAGAAGCAGAAGCAGAAAGAGAATCAAAAGCAGAAGGAGAAGCAGAAGAAACAGAAGAAGTAGAAGCAGTAGCAGTTGTAGCAGAAGCAGAACGAGAAGCAGAAGGAAAAGCAGAAGAACAAGAAGGAGAAGGGAAACAGCAGGAGAAGCAGTAGGAGAATAAGAAGGAGAAGCAGAAGAAGGAAAAGGAGAAGCAGAAGCAGAAGAAGATGCAGAAGGAGAAGCAGAAGAAGCAGAAGCAGAAGGAGAAGCAGGAAAAGCAGAGAAGCAGAAGCAAAAGGAGAAGCAAAAGAAGGAGAAAGAGAAGCAGAGGAAGAAGAAGAAGCATAAGGACAAGCACAAGCAGAAGGAGATGGAGAACGAGAAGCAGAAGAAGCAGAAGAAGCAGAAGATGAAGGAGAAGCAGAAGGAGGAGAAGGAGAAGGAGGAGAAGCAGAAGCAGAAGGAGAAGCAGAAGCGGAATGAGAAGCAGAAAGAGAAGCAGGAGAAGCACAAGAAGCAGAAGCAGGAGAAGCCGAAAGAGAAGAAGCAGAAGAAGCAGAATCAGAATCAGAAGTAGAAGCAGAAGGAGAAGCAGCAGAAGAAGTAGAACCAGAAATTCAGGCAGGAGAAACAGAAGAAGCAGAAGAAGAAGCAGAAGGAGAAGCAAAAAGAGAAGCAGTAGGAGAAGTAGAAGCAGCAGCAGAAGGAGAAGCAGCAGAAGAAGCAGAAAAACAAGCAGGAGAAGCAGAAGCAGAAAGAGAAGTAGAAGCAGAAGAAACAGAATCAGAAGAAGAAGCAGTAGAAGCACAAGAAGCAGAAGCAGGAGAAGCAGAAGCAGAAGATAAAGAAGAAGCATAAGAAGCAGAAGCAGAAGGAGAAACAAAAGAAGGAGAAAGAGCAGAAGAAGGTGAAGCAGAAGGAGATGCAGAAGCAGAAAGAGAAGAAGAAACAGAAGGAGAAGAAGAAGGAGAAGTTGGAGAATCAGAAGAAGCAGAAGCAGAAGCAGAAAGAGAAGGAGAAGAAGGAGAAGGAGAAGCAGAAGGAGAAGGACAAGCAGGAGAAGCAGAAGAAGCAGAAGCGGGAGGAGCAGAAGAAGAAGAAGAAGAAACAGAAGAAGAAACAGAAGAAAGAAGGAGCAGAAGGAGAAGCAGAAGCAGAAGGAGAAGCAAAAGAGAAGCAGAAGAAGCAGAAGAACCAGTAGCAGGAGAAGCAGAAGCAGAAGAAACAGAAGAAGCCCAAGAAGCAGAAGGAGAACCTGAAGCAGAAGGAGACGCAGAAGCAGCAGAAGCTGGAAAAGTAGAAGCAGAAGAAACAGAACAAGCAGAAGAAGCAGAAGAAGAAAGAGAAGCAGAAGAAGAACAAGGAGAAAGAGAAGGATTAGGAGTAGGAGAAACAGAAGGATAAGCAGAAGCAGAAAGAGAAGGAGAAGGAGAAGGAGAAGCAGAAGTAGCAGAAGAAGCAGAAGCAGGAGAAGCAGAAGCAGAATGAAAAGCAGAAGAAGGAGAAATTGAAACAGAAGAAGATGCAGAAGAAGAAGCAGAAGCAGTAGTAGAAGCAGAAGAAGGAGAAGCAGAAGGAGAAGCATAAAGAGAAACAGAAGGAGAAGCAGGAGAAGCAGAAGCAGGAGAAGCAGAATCAAAAGAAATAGAAGAAGGAGAAGAAGCAGAAGCAGAAAGAGAAGCAGAAACAGAAGGAGAAGCAAAAATAGAAGCAGAAAAAGCCGAAGAAGCAAAAGCAGAACCTAAAGCAGAAGGAGAAGCAGGAGAAGCAGAAGAAGCAGAATCTGGAGAAGAAGAAGGAGAACCAGAAGGAGAAGCAGAAGCAGAAAGAGAAGCAAAAGCAGAAGGAGAAGCAGAAGAAACAGAAGAAGCAGAATCAGTAGCAGAAGAAGCTGAAGATGCAGAACCAGAAAGAGAAGCAGAAGGAATAGCAGAAGAACGAGAAGGAGAAACAGAAGGAGAAGCAGAAGGAGACGCAGGAAAAGCAGAAGAAACAGAAGCAGACGGAGAAGAAGGAGGAGAAGCCGAAGCAGAAGGAAAAGCACAAGCAGAAGGAGATGCAGAAGGAGAAGCAGGAGATGCAGAAGAAGCAGAAGCAGAACAGAAGAAGAAGTAGAAGAATCAGAATCAGAAGAAGCAGAAGCAGAAATAGAAAGAGAAGCCGACGAAGAGAAGCAGAACGAGAAGCAGGAGAAGCAGGAGAAGCACAAGCGGGAGAAGCAGAAGAAGAAGTAACAGAAGAAGGAGAAGGAGCAGAAGCAGAAGGAGAAGCAGAAAGAGAAGCAGGAAAAGCAGAAGAAGCAGAAGCAGGAGAAGCAGAAGGAGAAGAAACAGGAGAAGGACAAGAAGCAGAAGCAGAAGCAGAAGGAGAAGCAGAAACAGAAGGAGAAGCCGAAAGAGAAAGAGGGGAAGCAGAAGAAGCAGAAGCAGGAGAAGCAGAAGCATAACAATACGAAGAAGCAGAAGCAGAACCTGAAGCAGAAGGAGAAGCAGGAGAAGCAGAAGAAGCCGAATCTGGAGAAGCAGAATGAGAAGCTGAAGTAGAAGCAGAAGCAGAAGCAGAAAGAGAATCAAAAGCAGAAGGAGAAGCAGAAGAAACAGAAGAAGCAGAAGCAGTAGCAGTTGCAGCAGAAGCAGAAGGAGAAGCAGAAGGAAAAGCAGAAGAAAGAGAAGGAGAAGGAGAAACAGAAGGAGAAGCAGAAGGAGAATCAGAAGGAGAAGCAGAAGAAGCAGAAGGAGAAGCAGAAGCAGAAGAAACAGCAGAAAGAGAAGCAGAAGCAGAAGAAGATGCAGAAGGAGAAGCAGGAGAAGCAGAAGAAGCAGAAGCAGAAGGAGAAGTAGAAGAAGGAGAAGGAGAAGGAAGAGCCGCAGAAGCAATAGGAGAAGCAGAAAGAGAAGCAGAAGCAGAATGAGAAGCAGAAAGAGAAGCAGTAGAAGCAGAAGAAGCAGGAAAAGCAGAAGCAGACGAAAGAGAAGAAGACGAAGAAGAAGAAGAAGCATAAGGAGAAGCATAAGGAGAAGCATAAGGAGAAGCAGTAGAAGCAGAAAAAGCAGAAGCAGAAGAAGAAGAAACAGAAGAAAAAGAATAAGCAAAAGAAGCAGAAGCAGAAGCAGTGGGAGAAGCAGAAGAAGGAGAAGGAGAAGGAGCAGCAGAAGGAGAAGCAGAAGCAGAAAGAGAAGCAGAAACAGAAGGAGAACAAGAAAGAGAAGCAGGAGAATCAGAAGAAGCAGAAAGAGAAGGAGAAGAAGGAGAAGCAGAAGTAGAATCAGAAGAAACAGAAGAAGAAGAAGAAGAAGAAGAAGAAGAAGAAGAAGAAGAAACAGAAGCAAAAGAAACAGAAGAAGGAGAAGAGCAGAAGCAGAAGGAGAAGCAGAAGCAGAAGGAGAAGCAGAAGCAGAAGGAAAAGGAGAAGCAGAAAGAGAAGCAGGAGAACCAGAAGAAGCAGGAGAAGCAGAAGCAGAAGAAACAGGATAAGCCGAAGAAGCAGAAGCAGAATCAGAAGCAGAAGGAGAAACAGAAGAAGCACAATCTGAAGCAGAAGCAGAAGAAAGAGAAATAGTAGAATAAGCAGAAGCAGAAGCACCAGGAAAAGCAGAAGAACAAGAAGGAGAAGACGAAAGAGAAGGATTAGGAGTAGGAGAAGCAAAAGGATAAGCAGAAGCAGAAAGAGACGCAGAAGGAGAAGCAGCACGAGAAGAAGGAGAAGCAGGAGAAGCAGAAGCAAGAGAAGCAGAATAAACAGAAGACGCAGAAGCAGAATGAGAAGCAGAAGGAGAAATTGAAGCAGAAGGAGAAGCAGAAGCAGAAGGAGAAGCAGAAGAAGGAGAAGGAGAAGCAGAAAGAGAAGCAGAACGAGAAGCAGGAGAAGCAGAAGCAGGAGAAGCAGAAACAGAAGAAACAGAAGAAGGAGAAGAAGCAGAAGCAGAAGGAGAAGCAGAAACAGAAGGAAAAGCAGAAAGAGAAGCAGGAGAAGCAGAAGAAGCAACAGCAGGAGCAGCAGAAGCAGAAGCCGAAGAAGCAGAAGCAGAACCTGAAGCAGAAGGAGAAGCAGAAGAAGCAGAATCTGGAGAAGCAGAAGGAGAAGCAGAAGCAGAAAGAGAAGCAAAAGCAGAAGGAGAAGCAGAAGGAGAAGCAGAAGAAACAGAAGAAGCAGAGGCAGTAGCAGAAGAAGCAGAAGATGCAGAAGGAGAAGCAGAAGGAAAAGCAGAAGAACGAGATGAGGGAGAAGGAGAAACAGAAGGAGAAGCAGAAAGAGAAGCAGAAGAAGGAGCAGGAGAAGGAAAAGCAGCAGGAGAAGCAGAAAGAGCAGCAGAAGGAGGAGCAGGAGATGCAGAAACAGGAGAAGCATAAGCAGAACAAACAGGAGAAGGACAAGAAGCAGAAGCAGAAGGAGAAGCAGAAACAGAAGGAGAAGCAGAAAGAGAAGGAGGGGAAGCAGAAGAAGCAGAAGCAGGAGAAGCAGAAGCATAAGAATCCGAAGAAGCAGAAGGAGAACCTCAGGCAGAAGGAGAAGCAGGAGAAGCAGAAGAAGCAGAATCTGGAGAAGCAGAAGGAGAAGCAGAAGCAGAAGGAGAATCAAAATCAGAAGGAGAAGCAGAAGAAACAGAAGAAGTAGAAGCAGTAGCAGTTGTAGTAGAAGCAGAACGAGAAGCAGAAGGAAAAGCAGAAGAACAAGAAGGAGATGGAGAAACAGAAGGAGAAGCAGAAGGAGAAGCAGAAAGAGAAGCAGGTAAAGCAGAAGAAGAAGAAGCAGAAGGAGAATAAGAAAGAGAAGCAGAAGAAGGAGAAGGAGAAGCAGAAGCAGAAGAAGATGCAGAAGGAAAAGCAGAAGAAGCAGAAGCAGAAGGAGAAGCAGGAAAAGCAGAAGAAGCAGAAGCAAAAGGAGAAGCAAAAGAAGGAGAAGGAGAAGCAGAGGCAGAAGAAGAAGCATAAGGACAAGCACAAGCAGAAGGAGATGCAGAAGGAGAAGCAGAAGAAGCAGAAGATGAAGGAGAAGCAGAAGTAGGAGAAGGAGAAGGAGGAGAAGCAGACGCAGAAGGAGAAGCAGAAGCGGAATGAAAAGCAGAAAGAGAAGCAGGAGAAGCACAAGAAGCAGAAGCAGGAGAAGCCGAAAGAGAAGAAGCAGAAGAAGCAGAATCAGAATCAGAAGTAGAAGCAGAAGCAGAAGGAGAAGCAGCAGAAGAAGTAGAATCAGAAATTCAGGCAGGAGAAACAGAAGAAGCAGAAGCAGAAGGCGAAGCAAAAAGAGAAGGAGAAGGAGAAGGAGAAATAGAAGCAGCAGCAGAAGGAGAAGCAGCAGAAGAAGCAGAAAAACAAGCAGGAGAAGCAGAAGCACAAAGAGAAGTAGAAGCAGAAGAAGCAGAAGCAGAAGAAGAAGCAGTAGAAGCATAAGAAGCAGAAGCAGGAGAAGTAGAAGCAGAAGATAAAGAAGAAGCATAAGAAGCAGAAGCAGAGGGAGAAACAGAAGAAGGAGAAAGAGCAGCAGAAGGTGAAGCAGAAGGAGATGCAGAAGCAGAAAGCGAAGCAGAAACAGAAGGAGAAGAAGGAGAAGATGGAGAATCAGAAGAAGCAGAAGCAGAAGCAGAAAGAGAAGGAGAAGAAGGAGAAGGAGAAGGACAAGCAGGAGAAGCAGAAGAAGCAGAAGCGGGAGAAGCAGAAGAAGAAGAAACAGAAGAAAGAGAAGGAGCAGAAGGAGAAGCAGAAGCAGAAGGAGAAGCAGAAAGAGAAGCAGAAGAAGCAGAAGAAGCAGTATCAGGAGAAGCAGAAGCAGAAGAAACAGAATTAGCCCAAGAAGCAGAAGGAGAACCTGAAGCAGAAGGACAAGCAGAAGCAGCAGAAGCTGGAAAAGCAGAAGAAGAAGAAACAGAACAAGGAGAAGAAGCAGAAGCAGAACGAGAAGCAGAAGAAGAAGAATGAGAAAGAGAAGGATTAGGAGTAGGAGGAGCAGAAGGAGAATCAGAAGCAGAAAGAGAAGCAGAAGGAGAAGCAGAAGGAGAAACAGAAGAAGCAGAAGTAGGAGAAGCAGGAGCAGAAGCAGAATGAGAAGCACAAGAAGGAGAAATTGAAGGAGAAGTAGAATGAGACGGAGAAGCAGAAGGAGAAGTAGGAGAAGCAGAAGAAGAAGCAGGAGAAGCAGAAGCAGAAGAAACAGAAGAAGGAGAAGAGCAGAAGCAGAAGCAGACGGAGAAGCAGAAGCAAAAGGAGAAGCAGAACAAGCAGAAGCTGAAGCAGAAGAAGAAGAAACAGAAAAAGCAGAAGAAGCAGAAGAAGAAGCAGCAGGAAAGCAGAAGAAGAAGAAGAAGAAGAAGAAGAAGAAGAAGAAGAAGAAGAAGAAGAAGAAGAAGAAGAAGAAGAAGAAGAAGAAGAAGAAGGAGAAGGAGAAAGAGAAGGATTAGGAGTAGGAGAAACAGAAGGATAAGCAGAAGCAGAAAGATAAGGAGAATGAGAAGGAGAAACAGGAGAAGCAGAAGAAGCAGAAGCAGGAGAAGCAGAAGCAGAATGAAAAGCAGAAGTAGGAGAAATTGAAACAGAAGAAGATGCAAAAGGAGAAGCAGAAGCAGTAGTAGAAGCAGAAGAAGGAGAAGCAGAAGGAGAAGCATAAAGAGAAACAGAAGGAGAAGCAGGAGAAGCAGAAGCAGGAGAAGCAGAATCAGAAGAAATAGAAGAAGGAGAAGAAGCAGAAGCAGAAAGAGAAGCAGAAACAGAAGGAGAAGCAGAAATAGAAGCAGAAGAAGCCGAAGAAGCAAAAGCAGAACCTAAAGCAGAAGGAGAAGCAGGAGAAGCAGAAGAAGCAGAATCTGGAGAAGAAGAAGGAGAACCAGAAGGAGAAGCAGAAGCAGAAAGAGAAGCAAAAGCAGAAGGAGAAGCAGAAGGAGAAGCAGAAGAAACAGAAGAAGCAGAATCAGTAGCAGAAGAAGCTGAAGATGCAGAACCAGAAAGAGAAGCAGAAGGAATAGCCGAAGAACGAGAAGGAGAAATAGAAGGAGAAGCAGAAGGAGAAGCAGGAAAAGCAGACGAAACAGAAGCAGACGGAGAAGCAGAAGAAGGAGAAGGAGAAGCCGGAGCAGAAGAAGAAGCACAAGGAAAAGCACAAGCAGAAGGAGATGCAGAAGGAGAAGCAGGAAATGCAGAAGACGCAGAAGCAGAAGGAGAAGAAGGAGAAGAATCAGAATCAGAAGAAGCAGAAGCAGAAATAGAAAGAGAAGCCGACGAAGAGAAGCTGAACGAGAAGCAGGAGAAGCAGAAGAAGCACAAGCGGGAGAAGCAGAAGAAGAAGAAACAGAAGAAGGAGAAGGAGCAGAAGCAGAAGGAGAAGCAGAAGGAGAAGCAGAAAGAGAAGCAGGAAAAGCAGAAGAAGCAGAAGCAGGAGAAGCAGAAGGAGAAGAAACAGGAGAAGGACAAGAAGCAGAAAGAGAAGCAGTAGAAGCAGAAGAGGCAGGAAAAGCAGAAGCAGAAGAAAGAGAAGAAGAAGAAGACGAAGAAGAAGAAGAAGAAGCAGCAGCATAAGGAGAAGCATAAGGAGAAGTATAAGGAGAAGCAGTAGAAGCAGAAGAAGCAGAAGCAGGAGAAGCTGAAGCAGAAGAAAAAGAATAAGCAAAAGAAGCAGAAGCAGAAGCAGTGAGAGAAGCAGAAGAAGGAGAAGGAGAAGGAGCAGCAGAAGGAGAAGCAGAAGCAGAAAGAGAAGCAGAAACAGAAGGAGAACAAGAAGGAGAAGCAGGAGAATCAGAAGAAGCAGAAAGAGAAGGAGAAGAAGGAGAAGCAGAAGTAGAATCAGAAGAAACAGAAGAAGAAGAAGCAGAAGAAACAGAAGCAAAAGAAACAGAAGAAGGGGAAGAGCAGAAGCAGAAGCAGAAGGAGAAGCAGAAGCAGAAGGAGAAGCAGAAAGAGAAGCAGGAGAACCAGAAGAAGCAGGAGAAGCAGAAGCAGAAGAAACAGGAGAAGCCGAAGAAGCAGAAGCAGAATCTGAAGCAGAAGGAGAAACAGAAGAAGCACAATCTGAAGCAGAAGCAGAAGAAACAGAAATAGTAGAATAAGCAGAAGCAGAAGCACCAGGACAAGCAGAAGAACAAGAAGGAGAAGGCGAAAGAGAAGGATTAGGAGTAGGAGAAGCAAAAGGATAAGCAGAAGCAGAAAGAGACGCAGAAGGAGAAGCAGCACGAGAAGTAGGAGAAGCAGGAGAAGCAGAAGCAAGAGAAGCAGAAGAAACAGAAGACGCAGAAGCAGAATGAGAAGCAGAAGGAGAAATTGAAGCAGAAGCAGAAGCAGAAGGAGAAGCAGAAGGAGAAGCAGAAGAAGGAGAAGGAGAAGCAGAAAGAGAAGCAGAAAGAGAAGCAGAAAGAGAAGCACAACGAGAAGCAGGAGAAGCAGAAGCAGGAGAAACAGAAGCAGAAGAAACATAAGAAGGAGAAGAAGCAGAAGCAGAAGGAGGAGAATATGCTGATGCAGTAGTTGAAGCTGTATCAGAAGGAAAAAGCAGAAATAGAAGCAGGAGCAGCAGCAGAAGCAGCAGGAGGAGAAGCAGAAGCAGAAGAAGCCGAAGAAGCAGAAGCAGAACTTGAAGCATAAGGAGATACAGGAGAAGCAGAAGAAGCAGAATCTGGAGAAGCAGAAGGAGTAGCAGAAGCAGAAAGAGAAGCAAAAGCTGAAGGAGAAGCAGAAGGGGACGAAAAAGAAACAGAAGAAGCAGAGGCAGTAGCAGAAGATGTAGAAGCAGAAGGAGAAGCAGAAGGAAAAGCAGAAGAACGAGAAGGAGAAGGAGAAGGAGAAACAGAAGGAGAAGCAGAATGAGAAGCAGAAGAAGGAGCAGGAGAAGGAAAAGCAGCAGGAGAAGCAGAAAGAGAAGCAGAAGGAGAAGCAGGAGATGCAGAAACAGGAGAAGCAGAAGCAGAAGAAACAGGAGAAGGACAAGAAGCAGAAGCAGAAGGAGAAGCAGAAACAGAAGGAGAAGCAGAAAGAGATGGAGGGAAAGCAGAAGAAGCAGAAGCAGGAGAAGCAGAAGCATAAGAATGCGAAGAAACCGAAGCAGAACCTGAAGCAGAAGGAGAAGCAGGAGAAGCAGAAGAAGCAAAAGCAGAAGGAGAAGCAGGAGAAGTAGAAGAAGCAGAATCTGGAGAAGCAGAAGGAGAAGCAGAAGCAGAAAGAGAAGCAAAAGCAGAAGGAGAAGCAGAAGAAACAGAAGAAGCAGAGGCAGTAGCAGAAGAAGCAGAAGATTCAGAAGCAGAAGGAGAAGCAGAAGGAAAAGCAGAAGAACTAGAAGGAGAAGGAAAAGGAGAAACAGGAGTAGAAGCAGAAAGAGAAGCAGAAGAAGGAGCAGTAGAAGGAAAAGCGGCAGGAGAAACAGAAAGAGCAGCAGAAGGAGAAGCAGGAAATGCAGAAACAGGAGAAGAACAAGCAGAAGGAACAGGAGAAGGACAAGAAGCAGAAGCAGAAGGAGAAGCAGAAAGAGAAGGAGGGGAAGCAGAAGAAGCAGAAGCAGGAGAAGCAGAAGCATAAGAATTCGAAGAAGCAGAAGCAGAACCTGAAGCAGAAGGAGAAGCAGGAGAAGCAGAAGAATCAGAATCTGGAGAAGCAGAATGAGAAGCAGAAGGAGAAGCAGAAGCAGAAAGAGAATCAAAAGCAGAAGGAGAAGCAGAAGAAAAAGAAGAAGTAGAAGCAGTAGCAGTTGTAGCAGAAGCAGAAGGAAAAGCAGAAGAACAAGAAGCAGAAGGAGAAACAGAAGGAGAAGCAGAAGGAGAAGCTGAAAGAGAAGCAGGTAAAGCAGAAGAAGAAGCAGAAGGAGAATCAGAAGGAGAAGCAGAAGAAGGAGAAGGAGAAGCAGAAGCAGAAGAAGATGCAGAAGGAGAAGCAGAAGAAGCAGAAGCAGAAGGAGAAGCAGGAAAAGCAGAAGAAGCAGAAGCAAAAGGTGAAGCAAAAGAAGGAGAAGGAGAAGCAGAGGCAGAAGAAGAAGCATAAGGACAAGCACAAGCAGAAGGAGATGCAGAAGGAGAAGCAAAAGAAGCAGAAGCTGAAAGAGAAGCAGAAGTAGGAGAAGGAGAAGGACGAGAAGCAGAAGCAGAAGGAGAAGCAGAAGCAGAATGAGAAGCAGAAAGAGAAGCAGGAGGAGGACAAGAAGCAGAAGCAGGAGAAGCCGAAACAGAAGAAACAGAAGCAGAAGGAGAAGCAGCAGAAGAAGTAGAACCAGAAATTCAGGCACGAGAAACAGAAGAAGCAGAAGCAGAAGGAGAAGCAAAAAGAGAAGCAGAAGGAGAAGTAGAAAAAGCAGCAGAAGAAGCAGAAAAACAAGCAGGAGAAGCAGAAGCAGAAAGAGAAGTAGAAGCAGAAGAAGCAGAAAAAGCAGAAGAAGAAGCACTAGAAGCATAAGAAGCAGAAGCAGGAGAAGCAGAACCAGAAGAAAAAGAAGAAGCATAAGAAGCAGAAGCAGAGGGAGATACAGAAGAAGGAGAAGGAGCAGCAGAAAGTGAAGCAGAAGGAAATGCAGAAGCAGAAAGAGAAGCAGAAATAGAAGAAGAAGAAGGAGAAGTTGGAGAATCAGAAGAAGCAGAAGCAGAAAGAGAAGCAGAAGAAGGAGAAGGAGAAGCAGAAGGAGAAGGACAAGCAGGAGAAGCAGAAGCGGGAGAAGCAGAAGAAGAAGAAGAAACAGAAGAAGGAGAAGGAGCAGAAGGAGAAGCAGAAGCAGAAGGAGAAGCAGAAAGAGAAGCAGAACAAGCAGAAGAAGCAGTAGCAGGTGAAGCAGAAGCAGAAGAAACAGAAGAAGCCGAAGAATCAGAAGGAGAACCTGAAGCAGAAGGAGAAGCAGAAGCAGCAGAAGCTGGAAAAGCAGAAGCAGAAGAAACCGAACTAGCAGAAGAAGCAGAAGCAGAACGAGAAGCAGAAGAAGAAGGAGAAAGAGAAGGATTAGGAGTAGGAAGAGCAGAAGCAGAATAAGAAGCAGAAAGAGAAGCAGAAGAAGAAGCAGAAGGAGAAACAGAAGAAGCAGAAGCAGGAGAAGCAGAAGCAGAAGCAGAATGAGAAGCACAAGAAGGAGAAATTGAAGGAGAAGGAGACAGAGAAGCAGAAGGAGAAGTAGGAGAAGGAGAATTAGGTGAAGCAGAAGAAGAAGTAGCAGGAGAAGCAGAAACAGAAGATACTGAAGGAGATGAGCAGAAGCAGAATGAGAAGCAGAAGGAGAAGCAGAAGAAGCAGAAGTTGAAGCAGAAGAAGAAGAAACAGAAAAAGCAGAAGTAGCTGATGAAGAAGCAGCAGGAAAAGCAGAAGAAGATGAAGGAGAAGGAGAAAGAGAAGGATTAGGAGTAGGAGAAACAGAAGGATAAGCAGAAGCAGAAAGAGAAGGAGAAGGAGAAGCAGGAGAAGCAGAAGGAGCAGAAGCATGAGAAGCTGAAGCAGAATGAAAAGCAGAAGAAGGAGAAATTGAAACAGAAGAAGATGCAGAAGGAGAAGCAGAAGCAGAAGCAGAAGTAGAAGCAGAAGAAGGAGAAGCAGAAGGAGAAGCATAAAGAGAAACAGAAGGAGAAGCAGGAGAACAGAAGCAGGAGAAGCAGAATCTAAAGAAATAGAAGAAGGATAAAAAGCAGAAGCAGAAAGAGAAGCAGAAACAGAAGGAGAAGCAGAAATAGAAGCAGAAGAAGCTGAAGAAGCAGAAGCAGAACCTGAAGCAGAAGGAGAAGCAGGAGAAGCAGAAGAAGCAGAATCTGGAGAAGAAGGAGAACCAGAAGGAGAAGCAGAAGCAGAAAGAGAAGCAAAAGCAGAAGGAGAAGCAGAAAGAGAAGCAGAAGAAACAGAAGAAGCAGAAGCAGTAGCAGAAGTAGCTGAAGATGCAGAAGCAGATAGAGAAGCAGCAGGAATAGCAGAATAACGAGAAGGAGAAACAGAAGGAGAAGAAGAATGAGAAGCAGAAGGAGAAGCAGGAAAAACAGAAGAAGCAGAAACAGACGGAGAAGCAGAAGAAGGAGAAGCAGAAGCAGAAGAAGAAGCAGAAGGAAAAGCACAAGCAGAAGGAGATGCAGAAGGAGTAGCAGGAGAAGCAGAAGAAGCAGAAGCAGAAGGAGAAGAAGAAGGAGAAGAAGCAGAATCAGAAGAAGCAGAAGGAGAAGTAGAAAGAGAAGCCGACGAAGAGAAGCAGAACGAGAAGCAGGAGAAGCAGAAGAAGCAGAGCGGGAGAAGCAGAAGAAGAAGAAACAGAAGAAATAGAAGGAGCAGAAGCAGAAGGAGGAGCAGAAGCAGAAGGAGAAGCAGAAAGAGAAGCAGGAAAAGCAGAAGAAGCAGAAGCAGGAGAAGCAGAAGCAGAAGAAACAGGAGAAGGACAAGAAGCAGAAGCAGAAGGAGAAGAAGCAGGAGAAGAAGCAGAATCAGAAGAAGCAGAAGGAGATGTAGAAAGAGAAGCCGACGAAGAGAAGCAGAACGAGAAGCAGGAGAAGCAGAAGAAGCAGAGCGTGAGAAGCAGAAGCAAAAGAAACAGAAGAAATAGAAGGAGCAGAAGCAGAAGGAGAAGCAGAAGCAGAAGGAGAAGCAGAAAGAGAAGCAGGAGAAGCAGAAGAAGCAGGAGAAGCAGAAGCAGAAGAAACAGGAGAAGCCGAAGAAGCAGAAGCAGAATCTGAAGCAGAAGGAGAAACAGAAGAAGCACAATCTGAAGCAGAAGCAGAAGAAAATGAAATAGTAGAATAAGCAGAAGCAGAAGCACCAGGAGTAGCAGAAGAAGAAGATGGAGAAGGCGAAAGAGGAAGATTAGGAGTAGAAGAAGCAAAAGGATAAGCAGAAGCAGAAAGAGACGCAGAAGGAGAAGCAGCAAGAGAAGTAGGAGAAGCCGGAGAAGCAGAAGAAACACAAAACGCAGAAGCAGAATGAGAAGCAGAAGGAGAAATTGAAGCAGAAGCAGAAGCAGAAGGAGAAACAGAAGCAGAAGGAGATGCAGAAGAAGGAGAAGGAGAAGGACAAGCAGAAAGAGAAGCCGAACGAGAAACAGGAGAAGCAGAAGCAGGAGAAGCAGAAACAGAAGAAACAGAAGAAGGAGAAGAAACAGAAGGAGAAGCAGAAACAGAAGGAAAAGCAGAAAGAGAAGCAGGAGAAGCAGAAGAAGCAGCAGCAGGAGAAGCAGAAGCAGAAGAAGCAGAAGCAGAACCTGAAGCAGAAGGAGAAGCAGGAGAAGCAGAATCTGGAGAAGCAGAAAGAGAAGCAGAAGCAGAAAGAGAAGCAAAAGCAGAAGGAGAAGCAGATCTAGATGCAGAAGAAACAGAAGAAGCAGAGGCAGTAGCAGAAGAAGCAGAAGATGCAGAAGCAGAAAGAGAAGCAGAAGGAAAAGCAGAAGAACGAGAAGGTGAGGGAGAAGGAGAAACAGAAGGAGAAGCAGAAAGAGAAGCAGAAGAAGGAGCAGGAGAAGGAAAAGCAGCAGGAGAAGCAGAAAGAGCAGCAGAAGGATGAGCAGGAGATGCAGAAACAGGAGAAGCATAAGCAGAACAAACAGGAGACGGACAAGAAGCAGAAGCAGAAGAAGAAGCAGAAACAGAAGGAGAAACAGAAATAGAAGGAGGGGAAGCAGAAGAAGCAGAAGCAGGAGAAGCAGAAGCATAAGAATCCGAAGAAGCAGAAGGAGAACCTCAGGCAGAAGGAGAAGCAGGAGAAGCAGAAGAAGCAGAATCTGGAGAAGCAGAAGGAGTAGCAGAAGGAGAAGCAGAAGCAGAAAGAGAATCAAAATCAGAAGGAGAAGCAGAAGAAACAGAAGAAGTAGAAGCAGTAGCAGTTGTAGCAGAAGCAGAACGAGAAGCAGAAGGAAAAGCAGAAGAACAAGAAGGAGAAGGAGAAACAGAAGGAGAAGCAGAAGGAGAAGCAGAAAGAGAAGCAGGTAAAGCAGAAGAAGAAGAAGCAGAAGGAGAATCAGAAGGAGAAGCAGAAGAAGGAGAAGGAGAAGCAGCAGCAGAAGAAGATGCAGAAGGAGAAGCAGAAGAAGCAGAAGCAGAAGGAGAAGAAGGAAAAGCAAAAGAAGCAGAAGCAAAAGGAGAAGCAAAAGAAGGAGAAGGAGAAGCAGAGGCAGAAGAAGAAGCATAAGGACAAGCACAAGCAGAAGGAGAAGCAGAAGAAGCAGAAGGTGAAGGAGAAGCAGAAGTAGGAGAAGGAGAAGGAGGAGAAGCAGAAGCAGAAGCAGAAGCGGAATGAGAAGCAGAAAGAGAAGCAGGAGAAGCACAAGAAGCAGAAGCAGGAGAAGCCGAAAGAGAAGAAGCAGAAGAAGCAGAATCAGAATCAGAAGTAGAAGCAGAAGCAGAAGGAGAAGCAGCAGAAGAAGTAGAATCAGAAATTCAGGCAGATGAAACAGAAGAAGCAGAAGCAGAAGCAGAAGGCGAAGCAAAAAGAGAAGGAGAAGGAGAAGTAGAAGAAGCAGCAGAAGGAGAAGCAGCAGAAGAAGCAGAAAAACAAGCAGGAGAAGCAGAAGCACAAAGAGAAGTAGAAGCAGAAGAAGCAGAAGCAGAAGAAGAAGCAGTAGAAGCATAAGAAGCAGAAGCAGGAGAAGCAGAAGCAGAAGATAAAGAAGAAGCATAAGAAGCAGAAGCAGAGGGAGAAACAGAAGAAGGAGAAAGAGCAGCAGAAGGTGAAGCAGAAGGAGATGCAGAAGCAGAAAGCGAAGCAGAAACAGAAGGAGAAGAAGAAGGAGAAGTTGGAGAATCAGAAGAAGCAGAAGCAGAAAGAGAAGGAGAAGAAGGAGAAGGAGAAGCAGAAGGAGAAGGACAAGCAGGAGAAGCATAAGAAGCAGGAGCGGGAGAAGCAGAAGAAGAAGAAAGAGAAGAAAGAGAAGGAGAAGCAGAAGGAGAAGTAGAAGCAGAAGGAGAAGCAGAAAGAGAAGCAGAAGAAGCAGTAGCAGGAGAAGCAGAAGCAGAACAAACAGAAGAAGCCCAAGAAGCAGAAGGAGAACCTGAAGCAGAAGGACAAGCAGAAGCTGGAAAAGCAGAAGCAGAAGAAACAGAACAAGGAGAAGAAGCAGAAGCAGAACGAGAAGCAGAAGAAGAAGAAGTAGAAAGAGAAGGATTAGGAGTAGGAGGAGCAGAAGGAGAATCAGAAGCAGAAAGAGAAGCAGAAGGAGAAGCAGAAGGAGAAACAGAAGAAGCAGAAGGAGGAGAAGCAGAAGCAGAAGCAGAATGAGAAGCACAAGAAAGAGAAATTGAAGGAGAAGGAGAATGAGATGGAGAAGCAGAAGGAGAAGTAGGAGAAGCAGAAGAAGGAGAAGCAGGAGAAGCAGAAGCAGAAGAAACAGAAGAAGGAGAAGAGCAGAAGCAGAAGCAGACGGAGAAGCAGAAGCAAAAGGAGAAGCAGAAGAAGCAGAAGCTGAAGCAGAAGAAGAAGAAACAGAAAAAGCAGAAGAAGCAGGAGAAGCAGAAGAAGAAGGAGAAGGAGAAAGAGAAGGATTAGGAGTAGGAGAAACAGAAGGATAAGCAGAAGCAGAAAGAGAAGGAGAATGAGAAGGAGAAGCAGGAGAAGCAGAAGAAGCAGAAGCAGGAGAAGCAGAAGCAGAATGAAAAGCAGAAGAAGGAGAAATTGAAACAGAGGAAGATGCAGAAGGAGAAGCAGAAGCAGTAGTAGAAGCAGAAGAAGGAGAAGCAGAAGGAGCAGCATAAAGAGAAACAGAAGGAGAAGCAGAAGCAGGAGAAGCAGAATCAGAAGAAATAGAAGAAGGAGAAGAAGCAGAAGCAGAAAGAGAAGCAGAAACAGAAGGAGAAGCAGAAATAGAAGCAGAAGAAGCCGAATAGCAAAAGCAGAACCTAAAGCAGAAGGAGAAGCAGGAGAAGCAGAAGAAGCAGAATCTGAAGAAGAAGAAGGAGAACCAGAAGGAGAAGCAGAAGCAGAAAGAGAAGCAAAAGCAGAAGGAGAAGCAGAAGGAGAAGCAGAAGAAACAGTAGAAGCAGAATCAGTAGCAGAAGAAGCTGAAGATGCAGAACCAGAAAGAGAAGCAGAAGGAATAGCAAAAGAACGAGGAGAAATAGAAAGAAAAGCAGAAGGAGAAGCAGGAAAAGCAGAAGAAACAGAAGCAGACGGAGAAGCAGAATAAGGAGAAGGAGAAGCCGGAGCAGAAGAAGAAGCAGAAGGAAAATCACAAGCAGAAGGAGATGCAGAAGGAGAAGCAAGAAATGCAGAAGATGCAGAAGCAGAAGGAGAAGAAGGAGAAGAATCAGAATCAGAAGAAGCAGAAGCAGAAATAGAAAGAGAAGCCGACGAAGAGAAGCAGAACGAGAAGCAGGAGAAGCAGAAGAAGCACAAGCGGGAGAAGAAGAAGAAGAAGAAACAGAAGAAGGAGAAGGAGCAGAAGCAGAAGGAGAAGCAGAAAGAGAAGCAGAAAAAGCAGAAGAAGCAGAAGCAGGAGAAGCAGAAGGAGAAGAAACAGGAGAAGGACAAGAAGCAGAAAGAGAAGCAGTAGAAGCAGAAGAAGCAGGAAAAGCAGAAGCAGAAGAAAGAGAAGAAGAAGAAGAAGAAGAAGAAGAAGAAGAAGAAGCAGCATAAGGAGAAGCATAAGGAGAAGCATAAGGAGAAGTATAAGGAGAAGCAGTAGAAGGAGAAGAAGCAGAGCAGGAGAAGCTGAAGCAGAAGAAAAAGAATAAGCAAAAGAAGCAGAAGCAGAAGCAGTGAGAGAAGCAGAAGAAGGAGAAGGAGAAGGAGCAGCAGAAGGAGAAGCAGAAGCAGAAAGAGAAGCAGAAACAGAAGGATAACAAGAAGGAGAAGCAGGAGAATCAGAAGAAGCAGAAAGAGAAGGAGAAGAAGGAGAAGCAGAAGTAGAATCCGAAGAAACAGAAGAAGAAGAAGCAGAAGAAACAGAAGCAAAAGAAACAGAAGAAGGAGAAGAGCAGAAGCAGAAGGAGAAGCAGAAGCAGAAGAAGAAGCAGAAAGAGAAGCAGGAGAAGCAGAAGAAGCAGGAGAAGCAGAAGCAGAAGAAACAGGAGAAGCCGAAGAAGCAGAAGCAGAATCTGAAGCAGAAGGAGAAAAAGAAGAAGCACAATCTAAAGCAGAAGCAGAAGAAACAGAAATAGTAGAATAAGCAGAAGCAGAAGCACCAGGACAAGCAGAAGAACAAGAAGGAGAAGGCGAAAGAGAAGGATTAGGAGTAGGAGAAGCAAAAGGATAAGCAGAAGCAGAAAGAGACGCAGAAGGAGAAGTAGCACGAGAAGTAGGAGAAGCAGGAGAAGCAGAAGCAAGAGAAGCAGAAGAAACAGAAGACGCAGAAGCAGAATGAGAATGAGAAATTGAAGCAGAAGGAGAAGCAGAAGCAGAAGGAGAAGCAGAAACAGAAGGAGAAGCAGAAAGAGAAGCAGAAAGAGAAGCACAACGAGAAGCACAACGAGAAGCAGGAGAAGCAGAAGCAGGAGAAGCAGAAGCAGAAGAAGCCGAAGAAGCAGAAGCAGAACCTGAAGCATAAGGAGATACAGGAGAAGCAGAAGAAGCAGAATCTGGAGAAGCAGAAGGAGAAGCAGAAGCAGAAAGAGAAGCAAAAGCAGAAGGAGAAGCAGAAGGAGAAGCAGAAGAAACAGAAGAAGCAGAGGCTGTAGCAGAAGAACCAGAAGATGCAGAAGCAGAAGGAGAAGCAGAAGCAGTAGTAGAAGCAGAAGAAGGAGAAGCAGAAGGAGAAGCATAAAGAGAAACAGAAGGAGAAGCAGGAGAAGCAGAAGCAGGAGAAGCAGAATCAGAAGAAATAGAAGAAGGAGAAGAAGCAGAAGCAGAAAGAGAAGCAGAAACAGAAGGAGAAGCAGAAATAGAAGCCGAAGAAGCCGAAGAAGCAAAAGCAGAACCTAAAGCAGAAGGAGAAGCAGGAGAAGCAGAAGAAGCAGAATCTGGAGAAGAAGAAGGAGAACCAGAAGGAGAAGCAGAAGCAGAAAGAGAAGCAAAAGCAGAAGGAGAAGCAGAAGAAACAGAAGAAGCAGAATCAGTAGCAGAAGCTGAAGATGCACAAGCAGAAAGAGAAGCAGAAGGAATAGCAGAAGAACGAGAAGGAGAAATAGAAGGAGAAGCAGAAGGAGAAGCAGGAAAAGCAGAAGAAACAGAAGCAGACGGAGAAGCAGAAGAAGGAGAAGGAGAAGCCGGAGCAGAAGAAGAACAGGAGGAAAAGCACAAGCAGAAAGAGATGCAGAAGGAGAAGCAGGAAATGCAGAAGACGCAGAAGCAGAAGGAGAAGAAGAAGGAGAAGAATCAGAATCAGAAGAAGCAGAAGCAGAAATAGAAAGAGAAGTCGACAAAGAGAAGCTGAACGAGAAGCAGGAGAAGCAGAAGGAGCACAAGCGGGAGAAGCAGAAGTAGAAGAAACAGAAGAAGGAGAAGGAGCAGAAGCAGAAGGAGAAGCAGAAGGAGAAGCAGAAAGAGAAGCAGGAAAATCAGAAGAAGCAGAAGCAGGAGAAGTAGAAGGAGAAGAAACAGGAGAAGGACAAGAAGCAGAAAGAGAAGCAGTAGAAGCAGAAGAGGCAGGAAAAGAAGAAGCAGAAGAAAGAGAAGAAGAAGAAGAATAAGAAGAAGAAGCATACGAAGAAGAAGAAGAAGAAGAAGA
>NW_012288839.1:0-2398 GCF_000151885.1 Dipodomys ordii | reverse complement strand
GAGAAGCTTGAGTAGATTTTTTTTGAGTAGTTATAGTAGCTTAAGCAGGAGAAGCTGATGCTGAGGAAAAAGAATAAGCTAATGAAGCTGAAGCTGAAGCAGTGGGAGAAGCAGATGAAGGAGAAGGAGCAGCAGAAGGAGCAGCAGAAGGAGAAGCAAAGAGAAGCAGAAACAGAAGGAGAAGGAGAACAAAAGGAGAAGCAGGAGAATCAGAAGAAGCAGAAAGAGAAGGAGAAGAAGGAGAAGCAGAAGTAGAATCCGAAGAAACAGAAGAAGAAGAAGAAGAAGAAGAAGAAGAAGAAGAAGAAGAAGAAGAAGAAGAAGAAGAAGAAGAAGAAGAAGAAGAAGAAGAAGAAGAAACAGAAGCAAAAGAAACAGAAGAAGGACAAGAGCAGAAGCAGAAGAAACAGGAGAAGCCGAAGAAGCAGAAGCAGAATCTGAAGCAGAAGGAGAAACAGAAGAAGCACAATCTGAAGCAGAAGCAGAAGAAACAGGAAGAGTAGAATAAGCAGAAGCAGAAGCACCAGGAGAAGCAGAAGACGAAGAAGGAGAAGGCGAAAGAGAAGGATTAGGAGTAGGAGAAGCAAAAGGATAAGCAGAACCAGAAAGAGACGGAGAAGGAGAAGCAGCACGAGAAGTAGGAGTAGCAGGAGAAGAAGGAGCAGGAGAAGCAGAAGAAACAGAAGGCGCAGAAGCAGAAGGAGAAGCAGAAGCAGAAGAAGAAGCAGAAGAAGGAGAAGGACAAGGAGAAGGAGAAAGAGAAGCAGAAGGAGAAGCAGAACGAGAAGCAGGAGAAGCAGAAGCTGGAAAAGCCGAAGCAGAAGAAACAGAAGAAGGGGAAGAAGCAGAAGCAGAAGGAGAAGCAGAAACAGAAGGAAAAGCAGAAAGAGAAGCAGGAGAAGCAGAAGAAGCAGCAGCAGGAGAAGCAGAAGCAGAAGAAGCCGAAAAAGCGAAAGCAGAACCTGAAGCAGAAGGAGAAGCAGGAGAAGCAGAAGCAGAATCTGGAGAAGCAGAAGGAGAAGCAGAAGCAGAAAGAGAAGCAAAAGCAGAAGGAGAAGCAGAAGAAACAGAAGAAGCAGAGGCAGTATCAGAAGAAGCAGAAGATTCAGAAGCACAAGGAGAAGCAGAAGGAAAAGCAGAAGAACTAGAAGGAGAAGGAGAAGGAGAAACAGGAGTAGAAGCAGAAAGAGAAGCAGAAGAAGGAGCAGTAGAAGGAAAAGCGGCAGGAGAAACAGAAAGAGCAGCAGAAGGAGAAGCAGGAAATGCAGAAACAGGAGAAGAACAAGCAGAAGAAACAGGAGAAGGACAAGAAGCAGAAGGAGAAGCAGAAAGAGAAGGAGGGGAAGCAGAAGAAGCAGAAGCAAGAGAAGCAGAAGCATAAGAATCCGAAGAAGCAGAAGCAGAACCTGAAGCAGAAGGAGAAGCAGGAGAAGCAGAAGAAGCAGAATCTTCAGAAGCAGCATGAGAAGCAGAAGGAGAAGCAGAAGCAGAAAGAGAATCAAAAGCAGAAGGAGAAGCAGAAGAAACAGAAGAAGTAGAAGCAGTAGCAGTTGTAGCAGAAGCAGTAGGAAAAGCAGAAGGAAAAGCAAATGAACAAGAAGGAGAAGGAGAAACAGAAGGAGAAGCAGAAGGAGAAGCCAAAAGAGAAGCAGGTAAAGCAGAAGAAGAAGAAGCAGAAGGAGAAGCAGAAGAAGGAGAAGGAGAAGCAGAAGCAGAAGAAGATGCAGAAGGAGAAGCAGAAGAAGCAGAAGCAGAAGGAGAAGCAGGAAAAGCAGAAGAAGCAGAAGCAAAAGGTGAAGCAAAAGAAGGAGAAGGAGAAGCAGAGGCAGAAGAAGAAGCATAAGGACAAGCACAAGCAGAAGGAGATGCAGAAGGAGAAGGAGGAGAAGCAGAAGAAGCAGAAGCTGAAAGAGAAGCAGAGGTAGGAGAAGGAGAAGGAGGAGAAGCAGAAGCATAAGGAGAAGCAGAAGCAGAATGAGAAGCAGAAAGAGAAGCAGGAGGAGGACAAGAAGCAGAAGCAGGAGAAGCCGAAAGAGAAGAAGCAGAAATAGAAGCAGAAGGAGAAGCAAAAAGAGAACCAGAAGGAGAATTAGAAAAATCAGCAGAAGAAGCAGAAAAACAAGCAGGAGAAGCAGAAGCAGAAAGAGAAGTAGAAGCAGAAGAAGCAGAAGAAGAAGCAGTAGAAGCATAAGATGCAGAAGCATGAGAAGGAGAACCAGAAGAAAAAGAAGACGCATAAGAGCAGAAGCAGAAAGAGAAGCAGAAATAGAAGGAGAAGAAGAAGGAGAAGTTGGAGAATCAGAAGAAGCAGAAGCAGAAAGAGAAGCAGAAGAAGGAGAAAGAGAAGCAGAAGGGAGAAAGGACAAGCAGGAGAAGCTGAAGAAGCAGAAGTGGGAGA
>NW_012288838.1:0-315 GCF_000151885.1 Dipodomys ordii | reverse complement strand
AAGGGATAGACATTAATGTTAAGAATGTCAGAGACTTTCTCGTGCAACTCATAATAAGAAGACATGCAGATAAATAGGAAGATTAGACAAATACTGGATGAAATCCTCTATCAGAAGATATATTGTATAAATTTCCTCCTCATTAATATCTTTCTTTTAATATACTAAACAATATATTTGGAAGAACTTTGTTAGATGAAATCCAATTTAATGATTTTCCATATGTGCCGTGTGTTTTGTGTGTGTCGGGGATCCGGCGCGCGAATTCCCCATGATTCAGTCAGCTCCGCTGATGCTGCTGCCATACCCTGACGC
>NW_012288837.1:0-6136 GCF_000151885.1 Dipodomys ordii | reverse complement strand
AGCTGTGTCCCCCGCTGTGTCCCGCTTTGTCACCGCTGTGTCCAGCTGTGTCCTCGCTGTGTCCCCCGCTGTGTCCCGCTTTGTCCCCGCTGTGTCCCGCTGTGTCCCGCTGTGTCCCCCGCTGTGTCCCCTGTGTGCCCCGCTGTGTCCCACTGTGTCCCCCGCTGTGTCCCGCTGTGTCCACTGCTGTGACCCCGTTGTGCCTTGCTGTGTCCCGCTGTGTCCCCCACTGTCCCCCGCTGTGTCCTTGCTGTGTCCCTCTGTGTCCCGCTGTGTCCCCCAGTGTCCCCAGCTGTGTCCCGCTGTGTCACCGCTGTGTCCCGCTGTGTCCTCGCTGTGTCCCCCGCTGTGTCCTTCTTTGTCCCTGCTGTGTACCCCGCTGTGTCCCCCGCTGTGTCCCCTGTGTCTACTGCTGTGTCCCCACTGTGTCCCCCTGTGTTTCGCTGTGTCCCGCTGTGTCCTCGCTGTTTCCCACGCTGTGTTCTGCTGTGTCCTCGCTGTGTCCCCCGCTGTGTCCTGTTGTGTCCCCAGCTGTGTACCCCGCTGTGTCCCGCTGTGTCCCCGCTGTATCGACGTTGTATCCCGCTTGGTCCCGCTGTGTCCTCGCTGTGTTCCCCGCTGTGTCCTGCTGTTTACCCCTCTGTGTCCCCCGCTGTGTCCCGCTGTGTACTGTTGTGTCCCCCACTGAGTCCCGCTGTATCCCCGCTGTGTCCCAATGTGTCCTCGCTGTGTCCCGCGCTGGGTCCCGCTGTGTCCCCGCTGTGTCCCAATGTGTTCTCGCTGTTTCCCACGCTGTGTTCTGCTTTGTCCTCGCTGTGTCCCCCGCTGTGTCTCGCTGTGTCCCCGCTGTATCGACGCTGTGTCCCGCTTGGTCCCGCTGTGTCCCCCCTGTGTCCCCCGCTGTGTCCCACTGTGTCCTGCTGTCTCCCCCGCTGTGTCCCTATGTGTCCCACGCTTTGTCCCCCTGTGTCCCCGCAGTTTCCCCGCTGTGTCCCGCTGTTTCCCACTGTGTTCTGTGGTGTCCCGCTTTGTCCCCCGCTGTGTCCACTGGTGAGTCGCCGCTGTGTCCCCGCTTTGTCCCGCTGAGTCCTCCATGTGTCCCCCGCTGTGTCCCGCTGTGTCCCCCGCTGTGTCCCGCTGTGTCCACTGCTGGGTCCCGGCTGTGTCCCGCTGTGTCCCGCTGTGTCCGGCTGTGTCCTCACTGTGTCCCACTCTGTGTTCCGCTGTGTCCTCCCTGTGTCCCCCGCTGTGTCCCGCTGTGTCCCCCGCTGTGCCCTGCAGTGTCCCGCTCTGTCCCGCTGTGTCCTCGCTGTGTCCCGCTGTGTCCCCGCTGTGTCCCCGCTGTCTCCAGCTCTGTCCCCTGCTGTGTCTCACGCTTTGTCCCCGCTGTGTCCCACTGCGTCCCGCTGTGTCCCGCTGTGCCCCCACTGTGTCCCGTTGTGTCCACAGCTTTGTACCATGCTGTGTAACGCTGTGTCTCCGCTGTATCGACGCTGTGTCCCGCTGGGTCCCACTGTGTCCTCGCTGTGTTCCCCGCTGTGTCCAGCTGTTTCCCCCACTGTGTCCCCCTCTGTTTCCTGCTGTGTCCCCCGCCGTGTCCCGCTGTGTCCCGCTGCGTCCCCGCTGTGTCCCGCTGTGTCCCGCTTTGTCCCCCACTGTGTCCCGCAGTGACCCCGCTGTGTCCCGCTGTGTCCCCGCTGTATCGACGCTGTGTCCCGCAGGGTCCTGCTGTGTCCTCGCTGTGTCCCCCGCTGTGTCCCGCTTTGTCCCCGCTGTGTCCCGCTGTGTCCCCCGCTGTGTCCCGCTGTGTCCCCTGCTGTGTCCCCACTGTGTCACGCTGTGTTTCGCTGTGTCCGGCTGTGTCCTCGCTCTGTCTCCCTCAGTGTCCAGCTGTGTCACGCTCTGTCCCTTCTGTGTCCCTCTGTGTCCAGCTCTGTCCCCGCTGTGTGTCCGCTGTGTCCCGCTGTGTACCCTTCTGTGTCCAGCTGTGTCCCCTCTGTGTCCCGCTGTGTCCCTTCTCTGTCCCCTGCTGTCCACCGCTGTGTCCCCTGGCTGTGTCCCGCAGTGTCCCCGCTGTGTCCCGCTGTGTCCTACTGTGTCCCGTGGTGTCCCGCTTTTTTCCCTCTATGTCCCCTGCTGAGTCCCCTCTGTGTCCCCGCTGTGTCCAGCTGTGTACTTGCTGTGTCCTCCGCTGTCTTCTGCTTTGTCCCACGCTGTGTCCTACTGTGTCCCAATGTGTCCCTGCAGTGTCCCCCGCTGTGTCCCGCTGTGTCCCGCTGTGTTCCCCGCTGTGTTCTGCTGGGTCCAGCTGTGTCCCCGCTGTGTCTCCGCTGTGTCCCTCTGTGTCCCCCGCTGTGTCCCCGCTGTGTCCCCTGTGTCCCCCGCTGTGTCCCACTGTGTCCCCCGCTGTGTCCCGCTGTGTCCACTGCTGTGACCCCGTTGTGCCTTGCTGTGTCCCGCTGTGTCCCCCACTGTCCCCCTCTGTGTCCTTGCTGTGTCCCTCTGTGTCCCGCTGTGTCCCCCAGTGTCCCCAGCTGTGTCCCGCTGTGTCACCGCTGTGTCCCGCTGTGTCCTCGCTGTGTCCCCCGCTGTGTCCTTCTTTGTCCCTACTGTGTACCCCGCTGTGTCCCGCTGTGTCCCCAGCTGTGTCCCGCTGTGTCACCGCTATGTCCCGCTGTGTCCTCGCTGTGTCCCCCGCTGCGTCCTTCTTTGTCCCTGTTGTATACCCCGCTGTGTCCCCCGTTGTGTCCCGCTGTGTCTACTGCTGTGTCCCCACTGTGTCCCCCTGTGTCTCGCTGTGTCCCGCTGTGTCCTCGCTGTTTCCCACGCTGTGTTCTGCTGTGTGCTCGCTGTGTCCCCCGCTGTGTCCCGTTGTGTACCAAGCTGTGTACCCCGCTGTGTCCCGCTGTGTCCCCGCTGTATCGACGTTGTATCCCTCTTGGTCCCGCTGTGTCCTCGCTGTGTTCCCCGCTGTGTCCTGCTGTTTACCCCTCTGTGTCCCCCGCTGTGTCCCGCTGTGTCCCGCTGTGTACTGTTGTGTCCCCCACTGAGTCCCGCTGTATCCCCGCTGTGTCCCAATGTGTCCTCGCTGTGTCCCGCGCTGGGTCCCACTGTGTCCCCGCTGTGTTCCAATGTGTCCTCGCTGTTTCCCACGCTGTGTTCTGCTGTGTCCTCGCTGTGTCCCCCGCTGTGTCCCGCTGTGTCCCCGCTTGGTCCCGCTGTGTCCCCCCTGTCTCCCCCGCTGTGTCCCTATGTGTCCCACGCTTTGTCCCCCTGTGTCCCCGCAGTTTCCCCGCTGTGTCCCGCTGTGTCCACTGCTGGGTCCCGGCTGTGTCCCGCTGTTTCCCGCTGTGTCCGGCTGTGTCCTCACTGTGTCCCATTCTGTGTTCCGCTGTGTCCTCCCTGTGTCCCCCGCTGTGTCCCGCAGTGTCCCCCGCTGAGTCCCGCTGTGTCACCGCTGTGTCCCGCTCTGTCCCCGCTCTATCGACGCTGTGTCCCGCTGTGTCCCGCTGTGTCCCCCGCTGTGTCCCGCTTTGTCACCTCTGTGTCCCGCTGTGTCCTCGCTGTGTCCTCCGCTGTGTCCCGCTTTGTCACCGCTGTGTCCCGCTGTGTCCTCGCTGTGTCCCCCGCTGTGTCCCGCTTTGTCCCCGCTGTGTCCCGCTGTGTCCCGCTGTGTCCCCCGCTGTGTCCCGCTGTGTCCCCTGCTGTGTCCCCACTGTGTCACGCTGTGTTTCGCTGTGTCCGGCTGTGTCCTCGCTCTGTCTCCCTCAGTGTCCAGCTGTGTCACGCTCTGTCCCTTCTGTGTCCCTCTGTGTCCAGCTCTGTCCCCGCTGTGTCCCGCTGTGTACCCTTCTGTGTCCAGCTGTGTCCCCTCTGTGTCCCGCTGTGTCCCTTCTCTGTCCCCCGCTGTCCACCGCTGTGTCCCCTGGCTGTGTCCCGCAGTGTCCCCGCTGTGTCCCGCTGTGTCCCGTGGTGTCCCGCTTCTTTCCCTCTATGTCCCCTGCTGAGTCCCCTCTGTGTCCCCGCTGTGTCCAGCTGTGTACTCGCTGTGTCCTCCGCTGTCTCCTGCTTTGTCCCACGCTGTGTCCTACTGTGTCCCAATGTGTCCCTGCAGTGTCCCCCGCTGTGTCCCGCTGTGTCCCGCTGTGTCCCCCGCCGTGTCCTGCTGGGTCCAGCTGTGTCCCCGCTGTGTCTCCTCTGTGTCCCTCTGTGTCCCCCGCTGTGTCCCCGCTGTGTCACCTGTGTCCACTGCTGTGTCCCACTGTGTCCCCCGCTGTGTCCCGCTGTGTCCACTGCTGTGACCCCGTTGTGCCTTGCTGTGTCCCGCTGTGTCCCGCTGTGTCCCCCACTGTCCCCCGCAGTGTCCTTGCTGTGTCCCTCTGTGTCCCGCTGTGTCCCCCAGTGTCCCCAGCTGTGTCCCGCTGTGTCACCGCTGTGTCCCGCTGTGTCCTCGCTGTGTCCCCCGCTGTGTCCTTCTTTGTCCCTGCTGTGTACCCCGCTGTGTCCCCCGCTGTGTCCCGCTGTGTCTACTGCTGTGTCCCCACTGTGTCCCCCTGTGTCTCGCTGTGTCCTCGCTGTTTCCCACGCTGTGTTCTGCTGTGTCCTCGCTGTGTCCCCCGCTGTGTCCCGCTGTGTCCCCACTGTATCGACGTTGTATCCCGCTTGGTCCCGTTGTGTCCTCGCTGTGTTCCCCGCTGTGTCCTGCTGTTTACCCCTCTGTGTCCCCCGCTGTGTCCCGCTGTGTCCCGCTGTGTACTGTTGTGTCCCCCACTGAGTCCCGCTGTATCCCCGCTGTGTCCCAATGTGTCCTCGCTGTGTCCCGCGCTGGGTCCCGCTGTGTCCCCGCTGTGTCCCAATGTGTTCTCGCTGTTTCCCACGCTGTGTTCTGCTGTGTCCTCGCTGTGTCCCCCGCTGTGTCCCGCTGTGTCCCCGCTGTATCGACGCTGTGTCCCGCTTGGTCCCGCTGTGTCCCCCCTGTCTCCCCCGCTGTGTCCCTATGTGTCCCACGCTTTGTCCCCCTGTGTCCCCGCAGTTTCCCCGCTGTGTCCCGCTGTGTCCACTGCTGGGTCCCGGCTGTGTCCCGCTGTTTCCCGCTGTGTCCGGCTGTGTCCTCACTGTGTCCCATTCTGTGTTCCGCTGTGTCCTCCCTGTGTCCCCCGCTGTGTCCCGCAGTGTCCCCCGCTGAGTCCCGCTGTGTCACCGCTGTGTCCCGCTCTGTCCCCGCTCTATCGACGCTGTGTCCCGCTGTGTCCCGCTGTGTCCCCCGCTGTGTCCCGCTTTGTCACCTCTGTGTCCCGCTGTGTCCTCGCTGTGTCCTCCGCTGTGTCCCGCTTTGTCACCGCTGTGTCCCGCTGTGTCCTCGCTGTGTCCCCCGCTGTGTCCCGCTTTGTCCCCGCTGTGTCCCGCTGTGTCCCGCTGTGTCCCCCGCTGTGTCCCGTGCTGTGTCCCCACTGTGTCACGCTGTGTTTCGCTGTGTCCGGCTGTGTCCTCGCTCTGTCTCCCTCAGTGTCCAGCTGTGTCACGCTCTGTCCCTTCTGTGTCCCTCTGTGTCCAGATCTGTCGCCGCTGTGTGTCCGCTGTGTCCCGCTGTGTACCCTTCTGTGTCCAGCTGTGTCCCCTCTGTGTCCCGCTGTGTCCCTTCTCTGTCCCCCGCTGTCCACCGATGTGTCCCCTGGCTGTGTCCCGCAGTGTCCCCTCTGTGTCCCGCTGTGTCCTACTGTGTCCCGTGGTGTCCCGCTTTTTTCCCTCTATGTCCCCTGCTGAGTCCCCTCTGTGTCCCTGCTGTGTCCAGCTGTGTCCACGCTGTGTCCTCTGCTGTCTCCTGCTTTGTCCCACGCTGTGTCCTACTGTGTCCCAATGTGTCCCTGCAGTGTCCCCCGCTGTGTCCCGCTGTGTCCCGCTGTGTCCACCGCTGTGTCCTTCTGGGTCCCGCTGTGTCCCCGCTGTGTCCCCGCTGTGTCTCCGCTGTGTCCCGCTGTGTCCCCCGCTGTGTCCCCTCTGTGTCCCCTGTGTCCCCCGCTGTGTCCCGCTTTGTCCCCCGCTGTGTCCCGCTGTGTCCACTGCTGTGACCCCGTTGTGCCTTGAAGTGTCCCGCTGTGTCCCGCTGTGTCCCCCGCTTTGTCCCGCTGTGTCGTGA
>NW_012288836.1:0-9469 GCF_000151885.1 Dipodomys ordii | reverse complement strand
TCACACTCTGTGTCCCGCTGTGTCCCTTCTCTGTCCCCCGCTGTCCACCGCTGTGTCCCCTGGCTGTGTCCCGCAGTGTCCCCGCTGTGTCCCGCTGTGTCCTACTGTGTCCCGTGGTGTCCCGCTTTTTTCCCTCTATGTCCCCTGCTGAGTCCCCTCTGTGTCCCCGCTGTGTCCAGCTGTGTCCTCGCTGTGTCCTCCGCTGTCTCCTGCTTTGTCCCACGCTGTGTCCTACTGTGTCCCAATGTGTCCCTGCAGTGTCCCCCGCTGTGTCCCGCTGTGTCCCCCGCTGTGTCCTGCTGGGTCCAGCTGTGTCCCCGCTGTGTCTCCTCTGTGTCCCTCTGTGTCCCCCGCTGTGTCCCCGCTGTGTCCCCTGTGTCCCCCGCTGTGCCCCACTGTGTCCCCCGCTGTGTCCCGCTGTGTCCACTGCTGTGACCCCGTTGTGCCTTGCTGTGTCCCGCTGTGTCCCCCACTGTCCCCCGCTGTGTCCTTGCTGTGTCCCTCTGTGTCCCGCTGTGTCCCCCAGTGTCCCCAGCTGTGTCCCGCTGTGTCACCGCTGTGTCCCGCTGTGTCCTCGCTGTGTCCCCCGCTGTGTCCTTCTTTGTCCCTGCTGTGTACCCCGCTGTGTCCCCCGCTGTGTCCCGCTGTGTCTACTGCTGTGTCCCCACTGTGTCCCCCTGTGTCTCGCTGTGTCCCGCTGTGTCCTCGCTGTTTCCCACGCTGTGTTCTGCTGTGTCCTCGCTGTGTCCCCCGCTGTGTCCCGTTGTGTACCCAGCTGTGTACCCCGCTGTGTCCCGCTGTGTCCCCGCTGTATCGACGTTGTATCCCGCTTGGTCCCGCTGTGTCCTCGCTGTGTTCCCCGCTGTGTCCTGCTGTTTACCCCTCTGTGTCCCCCGCTGTGTCCCGCTGTGTACTGTTGTGTCCCCCACTGAGTCCCGCTGTATCCCCGCTGTGTCCCAATGTGTCCTCGCTGTGTCCCGTGCTGGGTCCCGCTGTGTCCCCGCTGTGTCCCAATGTGTTCTCGCTGTTTCCCACGCTGTGTTCTGCTGTGTCCTCGCTGTGTCCCCCGCTGTGTCTCGCTGTGTCCCCGCTGCATCGACGCTGTGTCCCGCTTGGTCCCGCTGTGTCCCCCCTGTGTCCCCTGCTGTGTCCCACTGTGTCCTGCTGTCTCCCCCGCTGTGTCCCTATGTGTCCCACGCTTTGTCCCCCTGTGTCCCCGCAGTTTCCCCGCTGTGTCCCGCTGTTTCCCACTGTGTTCTGTGGTGTCCCGCTTTGTCCCCCGCTGTGTCCCCCGGTGAGTCGCCGCTGTGTCCCCGCTTTGTCCCGCTGAGTCCTCCATGTGTCCCCCGCTGTGTCCCGCTGTGTTCCCCGCTGTGTCCCGCTGTGTCCACTGCTGGGTCCCGGCTGTGTCCCGCTGTGTCCCGCTGTGTCCGGCTGTGTCCTCACTGTGTCCCACTCTGTGTTCCGCTGTGTCCTCCCTGTGTCCCCCGCTGTGTCCCGCTGTGTCCCCCGCTGTGCCCTGCAGTGTCCCGCTCTGTCCCGCTGTGTCCTCGCTGTGTCCCGCTGTGTCCCCGCTGTGTCCCCGCTGTCTCCAGCTCTGTCCCCTGCTGTGCCTCACGCTTTGTCCCCGCTGTGTCCCACTGCGTCCCGCTGTGTCCCGCTGTGCCCCCACTGTGTCCCGTTGTGTCCACAGCTTTGTACCATGCTGTGTAACGCTGTGTCTCCGCTGTATCGACGCTGTGTCCCGCTGGGTCCCACTGTGTCCTCGCTGTGTTCCCCGCTGTGTCCAGCTGTTTCCCCCACTGTGTCCCCCTCTGTTTCCTGCTGTGTCCCCCGCCGTGTCCCGCTGTGTCCCGCTGCGTCACCGCTGTGTCCCGCTGTGTCCCGCTTTGTCGCCCACTGTGTCCCGCAGTGACCCCGCTGTGTCCCGCTGTGTCCCCGTTGTATCGACGCTGTGTCCCGCTGGGTCCTGCTGTGTCATCTCTGTGTTTCCCACTGTGTCCTGCTGTGTCCCCCGCTGTGTCCCTCGCTGTGTCACCCGCTGTGTCCCGCTGTGTCCCTCGGTGTGTCCTTGCTGTGTCCCCACTGGGTCCCGCTGGGTCCCACAGTGTCCCCCGCTGAGTCCCGCTGTGTCACCGCTGTGTCCCGCTCTGTCCCCGCTCTATCGACGCTGTGTCCCGCTGTGTCCCGCTGTGTCCCCCGCTGTGTCCCGCTTTGTCACCTCTGTGTCCCGCTGTGTCCTCGCTGTGTCCTCAGCTGTGTCCCGCTTTGTCACCGCTGTGTCCCGCTGTGTCCTCGCTGTGTCCCCCGCTGTGTCCCGCTTTGTCCCCGCTGTGTCCCGCTGTGTCCCCCGCTGTGTCCCGCTGTGTCCCCTGCTGTGTCCCCACTGTGTCACGCTGTGTTTCGCTGTGTCCGGCTGTGTCCTCGCTCTGTCTCCCTCAGTGTCCAGCTGTGTCACGCTCTGTCCCTTCTGTGTCCCTCTGTGTCCAGCTCTGTCCCCGCTGTGTCCCGCTGTGTACCCTTCTGTGTCCAGCTGTGTCCCCTCTGTGTCCCGCTGTGTCCCTTCTCTGTCCCCCGCTGTCCACCGCTGTGTCCCCTGGCTGTGTCCCACAGTGTCCCCGCTGTGTCCCGCTGTGTCGCGTGGTGTCCCGCTTTTTTCCTTCTATGTCCCCTGCTGAGTCCCCTCTGTGTCCCCGCTGTGTCCAGCTGTGTACTCGCTGTGTCCTCCGCTGTCTCCTGCTTTGTCCCACGCTGTGTCCTACTGTGTCCCAATGTGTCCCCCGCTGTGTCCCGCTGTGTCCCCCGCTGTGTCCTGCTGGGTCCAGCTGTGTCCCCGCTGTGTCTCCTCTGTGTCCCTCTGTGTCCCCCGCTGTGTCCCCGCTGTGTCACCTGTGTCCACTGCTGTGTCCCACTGTGTCCCCCGCTGTGTCCCGCTGTGTCCACTGCTGTGACCCCGTTGTGCCTTGCTGTGTCCTGCTGTGTCCCCCACTGTCCCCCGCAGTGTCCTTGCTGTGTCCCTCTGTGTCCCGCTGTGTCCCCCAGTGTCCCCAGCTGTGTCCCGCTGTGTCACCGCTGTGTCCCGCTGTGTCCTCGCTGTGTCCCCCGCTGTGTCCTTCTTTGTCCCTGCTGTGTACCCCGCTGTGTCCCGCTGTGTCCCCCACTGTGTCCCGCTGTGTCCCCTGCTGTTTCCACACTGTGTCACACTGTGTTTCGCTGTGTCCGGCTGTGTGCTCGCTCTGTCTCCCTCAGTGTCCACCTGTGTCACGCTCTGTTTCGCTTTGTCCGGCAGTGTGCTCGCTCTGTCGCACTCAGTGTCCACCTGTGTCACGCTCTGTCCCTTCTGTGTCCCTCTGTGTCCAGCTCTGTCCCCGCTGTGTGTCCGCTGTGTCCTGCTGTGTACCCTTCTGTGTCCAGCTGTGTCCCCTCTGTGTCCTCCTGTGTCCATTCTCTGTCCCCGCTGTCCACCGCTGTGTCCCCCAGCTGTGTCCCGCAGTGTCCCCGCTGTGTCCCGCTGTGTCCTACTGTGTCCCGTGGTGTCCTGCTTTTTTCCCTCTATGTCCCCTGCTGAGTCCCCTCTGTGTCCCCGCTGTGTCCAGCTGTGTCCTCGCTGTGTCCTCTGCTGTCCCCCGCTTTGTCCCACGCTGTGTCCTACTGTGTCCCACTGTGTCCCTGCTGTGTCCCCCGCTGTGTCCCGCTGTGTCCCGCTGTGTCCCCCGCTGTGACCTGCTGTGTCCCGCTGTGTCCCCGCTGTGTCCCCTCTGTGTCCCGCTGTGTCCCCCGCTGTGTCCTGCTTGGTCCCGCTGTGACCTCCGCTGTGTCCCACTGTGTCCCCGCAGGTTCACCGCTGTTTCACGCTGTGTCCTGCTGTGTTCCGTGGTGTCCTGCTTTGTCCCCCGCTGTGTCCCGCTGTGTCCACTGCTGTGTCCCCGCTGGGTCCCGCTGTGTCTCGCTGTGTCCCGCTGTGTCCTCGCTGTGTCCCCCGCTGTTTCCTGCTTTGTCACCGCTGTGTCCCGCTGTGTCCTCGCTGTGTCCCCCGCTGTGTCCCGCTTTGTCCCCGCTGTGTCCCGCTGTGTCCCCCGCTGTGTCCCGCTGTGTCCCCTGCTGTGTCCCCACTGTGTCACGCTGTGTTTCGCTGTGTCCGGCTGTGTCCTCGCTCTGTCTCCCTCAGTGTCCAGCTGTGTCACGCTCTGTCCCTTCTGTGTCCCTCTGTGTCCAGCTCTGTCCCCGCTGTGTCCCGCTGTGTACCCTTCTGTGTCCAGCTGTGTCCCCTCTGTGTCCCGCTGTGTCCCTTCTCTGTCCCCCGCTGTCCACCGCTGTGTCACCTGGCTGTGTCCCGCAGTGTCCCCGCTGTGTCCCGCTGTGTCCCGTGGTGTCCCGCTTTTTTCCTTCTATGTCCCCTGCTGAGTCCCCTCTGTGTCCCCGCTGTGTCCAGCTGTGTACTCGCTGTGTCCTCCGCTGTCTCCTGCTTTGTCCCACGCTGTGTCCTACTGTGTCCCAATGTGTCCCTGCAGTGTCCCCCGCTGTGTCCCGCTGTGTCCCGCTGTGTCCCCCGCCGTGTCCTGCTGGGTCCAGCTGTGTCCCCGCTGTGTCTCCTCTGTGTCCCTCTGTGTCCCCCGCTGTGTCCCCGCTGTGTAACCTGTGTCCACTGCTGTGTCCCACTGTGTCCCCCGCTGTGTCCCGCTGTGTCCACTGCTGTGACCCCGTTGTGCCTTGCTGTGTCCCGCTGTGTCCCCCACTGTCCCCCGCAGTGTCCTTGCTGTGTCCCTCTGTGTCCCGCTGTGTCCCCCAGTGTCCCCAGCTGTGTCCCGCTGTGTCACCGCTGTGTCCCGCTGTGTCCTCGCTGTGTCCCCCGCTGTGTCCTTCTTTGTCCCTGCTGTGTACCCCGCTGTGTCCCCCGCTGTGTCCCGCTGTGTCTACTGCTGTGTCCCCACTGTGTCCCCCTGTGTCTCGCTGTGTCCTCGCTGTTTCCCACGCTGTGTTCTGCTGTGTCCTCGCTGTGTCCCCCGCTGTGTCCCGTTGTGTCCCCAGCTGTGTACCCCGCTGTGTCCCGCTGTGTCCCCACTGTATCGACGTTGTATCCCGCTTGGTCCCGCTGTGTCCTCGCTGTGTTCCCCGCTGTGTCCTGCTGTTTACCCCTCTGTGTCCCCCGCTGTGTCCCGCTGTGTACTGTTGTGTCCCCCACTGAGTCCCGCTGTATCCCCGCTGTGTCCCAATGTGTCCTCGCTGTGTCCCGCGCTGGGTCCCGCTGTGTCCCCGCTGTGTCCCAATGTGTTCTCGCTGTTTCCCACGCTGTGTTCTGCTGTGTCCTCGCTGTGTCCCCCGCTGTGTCCCGCTGTGTCCCCGCTGTATCAACGCTGTGTCCCGCTTGGTCCAGCTGTGTCCCCCCTGTCTCCCCCGCTGTGTCCCTATGTGTCCCACGCTTTGTCCCCCTGTGTCCCCGCAGTTTCCCCGCTGTGTCCCGCTGTTTCCCACTGTGTTCTGTGGTGTCCTGCTTTGTCCCCCGCTGTGTCCCTCGGTGAGTCGCCGCTGTGTCCCCGCTTTGTCCCGCTTAGTCCTCCATGTGTCCCCCGCTGTGTCCCGCTGTGTTCCCCGCTGTGTCCCGCTGTGTCCACTGCTGGGTCCCGGCTGTGTCCCGCTGTGTCCCGCTGTGTCCGGCTGTGTCCTCACTGTGTCCCACTCTGTGTTCCTCTGTGTCCTCCCTGTGTCCCCCGCTGTGTCCCGCTGTGTCCCCCGCTGTGCCCTGCAGTGTCCCGTTCTGTCCCGCTGTGTCCTCGCTGTGTCCCGCTGTGTCCCCGCTGTGTCCCCGCTGTCTCCAGCTCTGTCCCCTGCTGTGTCTCACGCTTTGTCCCCGCTGTGTCCCACTGCGTCCCGCTGTGTCCCGCTGTGCCCCCACTGTGTCCCGTTGTGTCCACAGCTTTGTACCATGCTGTGTAACGCTGTGTCTCCGCTGTATCGACGCTGTGTCCCGCTGGGTCCCACTGTGTCCTCGCTGTGTTCCCCGCTGTGTCCAGCTGTTTCCCCCACTGTGTCCCCCTCTGTTTCCTGCTTTGTCCCCCGCCGTGTCCCGCTGTGTCACGCTGCGTCCCCGCTGTGTCCCGCTGTGTCCCGCTTTGTCCCCCACTGTGTCCCGCAGTGTCCCGCTGTGTCCCCGCTGTATCGACGCTGTGTCCCGCTGGGTCCTGCTGTGTCCTCTCTGTGTTTCCCACTGTGTCCTGCTGTGTCCCCCGCTGTGTCCCTCGCTGTGTCCCCCGCTGTGTCCTGCTGTGTCCCCCGCTGTGTCCTTGCTGTGTCCCCGCTGGGTCCCGCTAGGTCCCGCAGTGTCCCCCGCTGAGTCCCGCTGTGTCACTGCTGTGTCCCGCTCTGTCCCCGCTCTATCGACGCTGTGTCCCGCTGTGTCCCGCTGTGTCCCCCGCTGTGTCCCGCTTTGTCACCGCTGTGTCCTGCTGTGTCCTCGCTGTGTCCCCCGCTGTGTCCCGCTTTGTCACCGCTGTGTCCCGCTGTGTCCTCGCTGTGTCCCCCGCTGTGTCCCGCTTTGTCCCCGCTGTGTCCCGCTGTGTCCCGCTGTGTCCCCCGCTGTGTCCCGCTGTGTCCCCTGCTGTGTCCCCACTGTGTCACGCTGTGTTTCGCTGTGTCCGGCTGTGTCCTCGCTCTGTCTCCCTCAGTGTCCAGCTGTGTCACGCTCTGTCCCTTCTGTGTCCCTCTGTGTCCAGCTCTGTCCCCGCTGTGTCCCGCTGTGTACCCTTCTGTGTCCAGCTGTGTCCCCTCTGTGTCCCGCTGTGTCCCTTCTCTGTCCCCCGCTGTCCACCGCTGTGTCCCCTGGCTGTGTCCCGCAGTGTCCCCGCTGTGTCCCGCTGTGTCCTACTGTGTCCCGTGGTGTCCCGCTTTTTTCCCTTTTTGTCCCCTGCTGAGTCCCCTCTGTGTCCCCGCTGTGTCCAGCTGTGTACTCGCTGTGTCCTCCGCTGTCTCCTGCTTTATCCCACGCTGTGTCCTACTGTGTCCCAATGTGTCCCTGCAGTGTCCCCCGCTGTGTCCCGCTGTGTCCCGCTGTGTCCCCCACCGTGTCCTGCTGGGTCCAGCTGTGTCCCCGCTGTGTCTCCTCTGTGTCCCTCTGTGTCACCCGCTGTGTCCCCGCTGTGTCCCCTGTGTCCCCCGCTGTGTCCCACTGTGTCCCCCGCTGTGTCCCGCTGTGTCCACTGCTGTGACCCCGTTGTGCCTTGCTGTGTCCCGCTGTGTCCCCCACTGTCCCCCGCTGTGTCCTTGCTGTGTCCCTCTGTGTCCCCCAGTGTCCCCAGCTGTGTCCCGCTGTGTCACCGCTGTGTCCCGCTGTGTCCTCGCTGTGTCCCCCGCTGTGTCCTTCTTTGTCCCTGCTGTGTACCCCGCTGTGTCCCCCGCTGTGTCCCGCTGTGTCTACTGCTGTGTCCCCACTGTGTCCCCCTGTGTCTCGCTGTGTCCCGCTGTGTCCTCGCTGTTTCCCACGCTGTGTTCTGCTGTGTGCTCGCTGTGTCCCCCGCTGTGTCCCGTTGTGTCCCCAGCTGTGTACCCCGCTGTGTCCCGCTGTGTCCCCGCTGTATCGACGTTGTATCCCGCTTGGTCCCGCTGTGTCCTCGCTGTGTTCCCCGCTGTGTCCTGCTGTTTACCCCTCTGTGTCCCCCGCTGTGTCCCGCTGTGTACTGTTGTGTCCCCCACTGAGTCCCGCTGTATCCCCGCTGTGTCCCAATGTGTCCTCGCTGTGTCCCGCGCTGGGTCCCGCTGGGTCCCCGCTGTGTCCCAATGTGTTCTCGCTGTTTCCCACGCTGTGTTCTGCTTTGTCCTCGCTGTGTCCCCCGCTGTGTCCCGCTGTGTCCCCGCTGTATCGACGCTGTGTCCCGCTTGGTCCCGCTGTGTCCCCCCTGTGTCCCCCGCTGTGTCCCACTGTGTCCTGCTGTCTCCCCCGCTGTGTCCCTATGTGTCCCACGCTTTGTCCCCCTGTGTCCCCGCAGTTTCCCCGCTGTGTCCCGCTGTTTCCCACTGTGTTCTGTGGTGTCCCGCTTTGTCCCCCGCTGTGTCCCCCGGTGAGTCGCCGCTGTGTCCCCGCTTTGTCCCGCTGAGTCCTCCATGTGTCCCCCGCTGTGTTCCGCTGTGTCCCCTGCAGTGTCCCGCTGTGTCCACTGCTGGGTCCCGGCTGTGTCCTGCTGTGTCCCGCTGTGTCCGGCTGTGTCCTCACTGTGTCCCAATCTGTGTTCCGCTGTGTCCTCCCTGTGTCCCCCGCTGTGCCCTGCAGTGTCCCGCTCTGTCCCGCTGTGTCCTCGCTGTGTCCCGCTGTGTCTCCGCTGTGTCCCCGCTGTCTCCAGCTCTGTCCCCTGCTGTGTCTCACGCTTTGTACCCGCTGTGTCCCACTGCGTCCCGCTGTGTCCCGCTGTGCCCCCACTGTGTCCCGTTGTGTCCACAGCTTTGTACCATGCTGTGTAACGCTGTGTCTCCGCTGTATCGACGCTGTGTCCCGCTGGGTCCCACTGTGTCCTCGCTGTGTTCCCTGCTGTGTCCAGCTGTTTCCCCCACTGTGTCCCCCTCTGTTTCCTGCTGTGTCCCCCGCCGTGTCCCGCTGTGTCCCGCTGCGTCCCCGCTGTGTCCCGCTGTGTCCCGCTTTGTCCCCCACTGTGTCCCGCAGTGACCCCGCTGTGTCCCGCTGTGTCCCCGCTGTATCGACGCTGTGTCCCGCTGGGTCCTGCTGTGTCCTCTCTGTGTTTCCCACTGTGTCCCGCTGTGTCCCCCGCTGTGTCCCTCGCTGTGTCCCCCGCTGTGTCCCGCTGTGTCCCCCGCTGTGTCCTTGCTGTGTCCCCGCTGGGTCCCGCTGGATCCCGCAGTGTCCCCCGCTGTGTCCCGCTGTGTCACCGCTGTGTCCCAATGTGTCCTCGCTGTGTCCCGCGCTGGGTCCCGCTGTGTCCCCGCTGTGTCCCAATGTGTCCTCGCTGTTTCCCACGCTGTGTTCTGCTGTGTCCTCGCTGTGTCCCCCGCTGTGTCCCGCTTTGTCACCGCTGTGTCCCGCTGTGTCCTCGCTGTGTCCCCCGCTGTGTCCCGCTTTGTCCCCGCTGTGTCCCGCTGTGTCCTCCGCTGTGTCCCACTGTGTCCCTGCTGTGTCCCCCGCTGTGTCCCGCTGTGTCCCGCTGTGTCCCCCGCTGTGACCTGCTGTGTCCCGCTTTGTCCCTGCTGTGTCCCCGCTGTGTCCTGCTGTGTCCCCCGCTGTGTCCTGCTTGGTCCCGCTGTGTCCTCCGCTGTGTCCCGCTGTGTCCCCCGCTGTGTCCTTGCTGTGTCCCCGCTGGGTCCCGCTGGATCCCACAGTGTCCCCCGCTGTGTCCGCTGTGTCACCGCTGTGTCCCAATGTGTCCTCGCTGTGTCCCGCGCTGGGTCACGCTGTGTCCCCGCTGTGTCCCAATGTGTCCTACGCTGTTTCCCACGCTGTGTTCTGCTGTGTCCTCGCTGTGTCCCCCGC
>NW_012288835.1:0-1459 GCF_000151885.1 Dipodomys ordii | reverse complement strand
GCCGCTGTGTCCCGCTGTGTCCTCGCTGTGTCCCCTGCTGTCTCCCGCTTTGTCCCACGCTTTGTCCCCGCTGGGTCCCGCTGTGTCCCGCTCTGTCCCCCACTGTGTCCCCCGCTGAGTCCTCTATGTGTCGCCGCTGTGTCCCGCTGTGTCCTCGCTGTGTCCCCTGCTGTCTCCCACTTTGTCCCACGCTGTGTCCCGCTGTGTCCCGCTGTGTCCTCGCTGTGTCCCCCGCTGTGTCCTGCTGTGTTCCCACTGTGTCCAAAGCTGTGTCCCGCTGTGTCCCGCTGTGTGCCCCGCTGTGTCCCCCTATGTTCCCGCAGTGTCCCCGCTGTGTCCCCGCTGTGTCCTCACTGTGTTCCCCGCTGTGTCCCGCTGTGTCCCGCTGTGTACTGTTGTGTCCCGCGCTGGGTCCCGCTGTATCCCCGCTGTGTCCCAATGTGTCCTCGCTGTGTCCCGCGCTGGGTCCCGCTGTGTCCCCGCTGTGTCCCATTGTGTCCTCGCTGTTTCCCACGCTGTGTTCTGCTGTGTCCTCGCTGTGTCCCCCGCTGTGTCCCGGTGTGTCCCCGCTGTATCGACGCTGTGTCCCGCTTGGTCCCGCTGTGTCCCCCCTGTGTCCCCCGCTGTGTCCCACTGTGTCCTGCTGTCTCCCCCGCTGTGTCCCTATGTGTCCCACGCTTTGTCCCCCTGTGTCCCCGCAGTTTCCCCGCTGTGTCCCGCTGTTTCCCACTGTGTTCTGTGGTGTCCCGCTTTGTCCCCCGCTGTGTCCCTTGGTGAGTCGCCGCTGTGTCCCCGCTTTGTCCCGCTGAGTCCTCCATGTGTCCCCCGCTGTGTCCCGCTGTGTCCCCCGCTGTGTCCCGCTGTGTCCACTGCTGGGTCCCGGCTGTGTCCCGCTGTGTCCCGCTGTGTCCGGCTGTGTCCTCACTGTGTCCCACTCTGTGTTCCGCTGTGTCCTCCCTGAGTCCCCCGCTGTGTCCCGCTGTGTCCCCCGCTGTGCCCTGCAGTGTCGCGCTCTGTCCCGCTGTGTCCTCGCTGTGTCCCGCTGTGTCCCCGCTGTGTCCCCGCTGTCTCCAGCTCTGTCCCCTGCTGTGTCTCACGCTTTGTCCCCGCTGTGTCCCACTGCGTCCCGCTGTGTCCCGCTGTGCCCCCACTGTGTCCCGTTGTGTCCACAGCTTTGTACCATGCTGTGTAACGCTGTGTCTCCGCTGTATCGACGCTGTGTCCCGCTGGGTCCCACTGTGTCCTCGCTGTGTTCCCCGCTGTGTCCAGCTGTTTCCCCCACTGTGTCCCCCTCTGTTACCTGCTGTGTCCCCCGCCGTGTCCCGCTGTGTCCCGCTGCGTCCCTGCTGTGTCCCGCTGTGTCCCGCTTTGTCCCCCACTGTGTCCCGCAGTGACCCCGCTGTGTCCCGCTGTGTCCCCGCTGTATCGAACGCTGTGTCCCGCTGGGTCCTGCTGTGTC
>NW_012288834.1:0-5361 GCF_000151885.1 Dipodomys ordii | reverse complement strand
GCTGTGTCCTACTGTGTCCCGTGGTGTCCCGAATTTTTCCCTCTATGTCCCCTGCTGAGTCCCCTCTGTGTCCCCGCTGTGTCCAGCTGTGTACTCGCTGTGTCCTCCGCTGTCTCCTGCTTTGTCCCACGCTGTGTCCTACTGTGTCCCAATGTGTCCCTGCAGTGTCCCCCGCTGTGTCCCGCTGTGTCCCGCTGTGTCCCCCGCTGTGTCCTGCTGGGTCCAGCTGTGTCCCCGCTGTGTCTCCTCTGTGTCCCTCTGTGTCCCCCGCTGTGTCCCCGCTGTGTCACCTGTGTCCACTGCTGTGTCCCACTGTGTCCCCCGCTGTGTCCCGCTGTGTCCACTGCTGTGACCCCGTTGTGCCTTGCTGTGACCCGCTGTGTCCCCCACTGTCCCCCGCAGTGTCCTTGCTGTGTCCCTCTGTGTCCCGCTGTGTCCCCCAGTGTCCCCAGCTGTGTCCCGCTGTGTCACCGCTGTGTCCCGCTGTGTCCTCGCTGTGTCCCCCGCTGTGTCCTTCTTTGTCCCTGCTGTGTACCCCGCTGTGTCCCGCTGTGTCCCCCACTGTGTCCCGCTGTGTCCCCTGCTGTTTCCACACTGTGTCACGCTGTGTTTCGCTGTGTCCGGCTGTGTGCTCGCTCTGTCTCCCTCAGTGTCCACCTGTGTCACGCTCTGTTTCGCTTTGTCCGGCAGTGTGCTCGCTCTGTCGCCCTCAGTGTCCACCTGTGTCACGCTCTGTCCCTTCTGTGTCCCTCTGTGTCCAGCTCTGTCCCCGCTGTGTGTCCGCTGTGTCCTGCTGTGTACCCTTCTGTGTCCAGCTGTGTCCCCTCTGTGTCCTCCTGTGTCCATTCTCTGTCCCCCGCTGTCCACCGCTTTGTCCCCCAGCTGTGTCCCGCAGTGTCCCCGCTGTGTCCCGCTGTGTCCTACTGTGTCCCGTGGTGTCCTGCTTTTTTCCCTCTATGTCCCCTGCTGAGTCCCCTCTGTGTCCCCGCTGTGTCCAGGTGTGTCCTCGATGTGTCCTCTGCTGTCTCCCGCTTTGTCCCACGCTGTGTCCTACTGTGTCCCACTGTGTCCCTGCTGTGTCCCCCGCTGTGACCTGCTGTGTCCCGCTGTGTCCCCGCTGTGTCCCCTCTGTGTCCCGCTGTGTCCCCCGCTGTGTCCTGCTTGGTCCCGCTGTGACCTCCGCTGTGTCCCACTGTGTCCCCGCAGGTTCACCGCTGTTTCACGCTGTGTCCTGCTGTGTTCCGTGGTGTCCTGCTTTGTCCCCCGCTGTGTCCCGCTGTGTCCACTGCTGGGTCCCCGCTGGGTCCCGCTGTGTCTCGCTGTGTCCCGCTGTGTCCTCGCTTTGTCCCATGCTGTGTTAAGCTGTGTCCTCCCTGTGTCCCCCGCTGTGCCCCGCAGTGTCCCGCTGTGTCCCGCTGGGTCCACGCTGTGTCCCCCGCTGTGTCCCGTTTTGTCACCGCTGTGTCCCGCTGTGTCCTCGCTGTGTCCCCCGCTGTGTCCCGCTTTGTCACCGCTGTGTCCCGCTGTATCCTCGCTGTGTCCCCCGCTGTGTCCCGCTTTGTCCCCGCTGTGTCCCGCTGTGTCCCGCTGTGTCCCCCGCTGTGTCCCGCTGTGTCCCCTGCTGTGTCCCCACTGTGTCACGCTGTGTTTCGCTGTGTCCCGCTGTGTCCCCTGCTGTGTCCCCACTGTGTCACGCTGTGTTTCGCTGTGTCCGGCTGTGTCCTCGCTCTGTCTCCCTCAGTGTCCCGCTGTGTCACGCTCTGTCCCTTCTCTGTCCCTCTGTGTCCAGCTCTGTCCCCGCTGTGTCCCGCTGTGTACCCTTCTGTGTCCAGCTGTGTCCCCTCTGTTTCCCGCTGTGTCCCTTCTCTGTCCCCCGCTGTCCACCGCTGTGTCCCCTGGCTGTGTCCCGCAGTGTCCCCGCTGTGTCCCGCTGTGTCCTACTGTGTCCCGTGGTGTCCCGCTTTTTTCCCTCTATGTCCCCTGCTGAGTCCCCTCTGTGTCCCCGCTGTGTCCAGCTGTGTACTCGCTGTGTCCTCCGCTGTCTCCTGCTTTGTCCCACGCTGTGTCCTACTGTGTCCCAATGTGTCCCTGCAGTGTCCCCCGCTGTGTCCCGCTGTGTCCCGCTGTGTCCCCCGCTGTGTCCTGCTGGGTCCAGCTGTGTCCCCGCTGTGTCTCCTCTGTGTCCCTCTGTGTCCCCCGCTGTGTCCCCGCTGTGTCCCCTGTGTCCCCCGCTGTGTCCCACTGTGTCCCCCGCTGTGTCCCGCTGTGTCCACTGCTGTGACCCCGTTGTGCCTTGCTGTGTCCCGCTGTGTCCCCCACTGTCCCCCGCTGTGTCCTTGCTGTGTCCCTCTGTGTCCCGCTGTGTCCCGCTGTGTCACCGCTGTGTCCCGCTGTGTCCTCGCTGTGTCCCCCGCTGTGTCCTTCTTTGTCCCTGCTGTGTACCCCGCTGTGTTCCTCTGTGTCCCCCGCTGTGTCCCGCTGTGTCCCCTGCTGTGTCCCCACTGTGTCACGCTGTGTCCCCGCTGTATCGACGCTGTGTCCCGCTTGGTCCCGCTGTGTCCCCCCTGTGTCCCCCGCTGTGTCCCACTGTGTCCTGCTGTCTCCCCCGCTGTGTCCCTATGTGTCCCACGCTTTGTCCCCCTGTGTCCCCGCAGTTTCCCCGCTGTGTCCCGCTGTTTCCCACTGTGTTCTGTGGTGTCCCGCTTTGTCCCCCGCTGTGTCCCCCGGTGAGTCGCCGCTGTGTCCCCGCTTTGTCCCGCTGAGTCCTCCATGTGTCCCCCGCTGTGTCCCGCTGTGTCCCCCGCTGTGTCCCGCTGTGTCCACTGCTGGGTCCCGGCTGTGTCCCGCTGTGTCCCGCTGTGTCCGGCTGTGTCCTCACTGTGTCCCACTCTGTGTTCCGCTGTGTCCTCCCTGTGTCCCCCGCTGTGTCCCGCTGTGTCCCCCGCTGTGCCCTGCAGTGTCCCGCTCTGTCCCGCTGTGTCCTCGCTGTGTCCCGCTGTGTCCCCGCTGTGTCCCCGCTGTCTCCAGCTCTGTCCCCTGCTGTGTCTCACGCTTTGTCCCCGCTGTGTCCCACTGCGTCCCGCTGTGTCCCGCTGTGCCCCCACTGTGTCCCGTTGTGTCCACAGCTTTGTACCATGCTGTGTAACGCTGTGTCTCCGCTGTATCGACGCTGTGTCCCGCTGGGTCCCACTGTGTCCTCGCTGTGTTCCCCGCTGTGTCCAGCTGTTTCCCCCACTGTGTCCCCCTCTGTTACCTGCTGTGTCCCCCGCCGTGTCCCGCTGTGTCCCGCTGCGTCCCCGCTGTGTCCCGCTGTGTCCCGCTTTGTCCCCCACTGTGTCCCGCAGTGACCCCGCTGTGTCCCGCTGTGTCCCCGCTGTATCGACGCTGTGTCCCGCTGGGTCCTGCTGTGTCCTCTCTGTGTTTCCCACTGTGTCCTGCTGTGTCCCCCGCTGTGTCCCTCGCTGTGTCCCCCGCTGTGTCCCGCTGTGTCCCTCGGTGTGTCCTTGCTGTGTCCCCGCTGGGTCCCGCTGGGTCCCGCAGTGTCCCCCGCTGAGTCCCGCTGTGTCACCGCTGTGTCCCGCTCTGTCCCCGCTCTATCGACGCTGTGTCCCGCTGTGTCCCGCTGTGTCCCCCGCTGTGTCCCGCTTTGTCACCGCTGTGTCCTGCTGTGTCCTCGCTGTGTCCCCCGCTGTGTCCCGCTTTGTCACCGCTGTGTCCAGCTGTGTCCTCGCTGTGTCCCCCGCTGTGTCCCGCTTTGTCCCCGCTGTGTCCCGCTGTGTTCCGCTGTGTCCCCCGCTGTGTCCCGCTCTGTCCCCTGCTGTGTCCCCACTGTGTCACGCTGTGTTTCGCTGTGTCCGGCTGTGTCCTCGCTCTGTCTCCCTCAGTGTCCAGCTGTGTCACGCTCTGTCCCTTCTGTGTCCCTCTGTGTCCAGCTCTGTCCCCGCTGTGTCCCGCTGTGTACCCTTCTGTGTCCAGCTGTGTCCCCTCTGTGTCCCGCTGTGTCCCTTCTCTGTCCCCCGCTGTCCACCGCTGTGTCCCCTGGCTGTGTCCCACAGTGTCCCCGCTGTGTCCCGCTGTGTCGCGTGGTGTCCCGCTTTTTTCCTTCTATGTCCCCTGCTGAGTCCCCTCTGTGTCCCCGCTGTGTCCAGCTGTGTACTCGCTGTGTCCTCCGCTGTCTCCTGCTTTGTCCCACGCTGTGTCCTACTGTGTCCCAATGTGTCCCTGCAGTGTCCCCCGCTGTGTCCCGCTGTGTCCCCCGCTGTGTCCTGCTGGGTCCAGCTGTGTCCCCGCTGTGTCTCCTCTGTGTCCCTCTGTGTCCCCCGCTGTGTCCCCGCTGTGTCACCTGTGTCCACTGCTGTGTCCCACTGTGTCCCCCGCTGTGTCCCGCTGTGTCCACTGCTGTGACCCCGTTGTGCCTTGCTGTGTCCTGCTGTGTCCCCTACTGTCCCCTGCAGTGTCCTTGCTGTGTCCCTCTGTGTCCCGCTGTGTCCCCCAGTGTCCCCAGCTGTGTCCCACTGTGTCACCGCTGTGTCCCGCTGTGTCCTCGCTGTGTCCCCCGCTGTGTCCTTCTTTGTCCCTGCTGTGTACCCCGCTGTGTCCCGCTGTGTCCCCCACTGTGTCCCGCTGTGTCCCCTGCTGTTTCCACACTGTGTCACGCTGTGTTTCGCTGTGTCCGGCTGTGTGCTCGCTCTGTCTCCCTCAGTGTCCACCTGTGTCACGCTCTGTTTCGCTTTGTCCGGCAGTGTGCTCGCTCTGTCGCACTCAGTGTCCACCTGTGTCACGCTCTGTCCCTTCTGTGTCCCTCTGTGTCCAGCTCTGTCCCCGCTGTGTGTCCGCTGTGTCCTGCTGTGTACCCTTCTGTGTCCAGCTGTGTCCCCTCTGTGTCCTCCTGTGTCCATTCTCTGTCCCCGCTGTCCACCGCTGTGTCCCCCAGCTGTGTCCCGCAGTGTCCCCGCTGTGTCCCGCTGTGTCCTACTGTGTCCCGTGGTGTCCTGCTTTTTTCCCTCTATGTCCCCTGCTGAGTCCCCTCTGTGTCCCCGCTGTGTCCAGCTGTGTCCTCGCTGTGTCCTCTGCTGTCCCCCGCTTTGTCCCACGCTGTGTCCTACTGTGTCCCACTGTGTCCCTGCTGTGTCCCCCGCTGTGTCCCGCAGTGTCCCGCAGTGTCCCCCGCTATGACCTGCTGTGTCCCGCTGTGTCCCCGCTGTGTCCCCTCTGTGTCACAAAGTATACCCCGATATGTCCTGCTTGGTCCCGCTGTGACCTCCGCTGTGTCCCACTGTGTCCCCGCAAGTTCACCGCAGTTTCACGCTGTGTCATGCTGTGTTCCGTGGTGTCCTGCTTTGTCCCCAGCTGTGTCCCGCT
>NW_012288833.1:0-1303 GCF_000151885.1 Dipodomys ordii | reverse complement strand
GAGCGGCCCCTCCTGACCGCCCGCGGTCAGGCACGCACAGGGTTCCCGCCCGTCCGCCCGTCAGGGCTGCGCGTGCGGCTCCGCGCGCACACAGGCGGGCGCGGGCGCGCGCCCACGGGGCGGGACCGGGCCTTGGGGTCCTAGGCAGGGAGGTCTCTCTGCTGTGGTTGCCCAAGACCGAGAGCAGGAGTTGGACCCGTCCTCCGAAGAGACCCTGTGAGGAAGATGGCTGGGGTTGGAGAACCAGGGCCCGGCCGGGCGGTGCCGGCTGCCCCTCCCCGCAGAGCAGCACCTGAAGGGTGGGTGGAGCACACAGAGCTCAGCGGGGGCGGCCGAGCCGGGGCCCCGGCCCACCCCAGACCAGCTGGAGTGTCCCCTGCCCCGTGTGGGGTGGCAGTGAGGGGCCGCGATGGAAGACGGAGCCGCGGGGGCAGCGGGGGGCTCGCGGGGGGGCAGAGACGGCTACGGACAGAGATATTTGTTCCTTTGCTCGTTCCAAATATAGAGTGGATTAAAATATGCAACACAGGGGGCTCCTTGGTCCCCGTCGAGAACCCCATGTCTCCCCCCTCCCTCCCCCCAGCCGCCAGGGCGTGTCCTGACCTCGCATGCTGGACCAGGCTCCCCCCTCCGGGAGGGCGGCCGCCGGGAGCTGCGCAGGCGCTGCCGGCCCGGGCGCCCCGCCCCGCCCTCCCGCCGCCCCGCCCCGCCCGCTGCCACCCACTGCGGGGCTCGGCTGCCCGGCTGGCGGGCCGGCTCCGGGGGGCGGGGGGAGGGCGGCGGCAGCGAGCGGGGCGCTAAGCAATGTACAGGGCAAGTCTCCGAGCAACAGCAAACAGGACGATTCATGCAACATTCCTGGCCCGCGGACGTGGGGGCGGGCACGGCCCGCGGCCCGGGGCGGGGCCCTGCCGGCAGGGCGGCCTCGGGCGGGAGCGGCGTCAGCTGCCCTCCAGCTGCCGCAGAGCGCGCTCGATGTTCATGCGGTGGCCCACGCGCGTGACGCCCAGCTCCACGAAGTCCTCCTTGGTGAGGGCGGGCAGGTGCGCGCCCTCGATCTCGTGGTCCTCGAAGCGGTCGCGGTGCTCGCCGAGGTGGATGCTCTCCAGCCAGTCGCCCACGTCGAACTTGCTCCAGAGCTGCAGCGGCTTCTGCTGGAAGGGCCGGCGCGGGCCGGCGCCGGGGCCGGGCGCGGGCGAGGGCAGCGGCGACTGCGACGGCGAGCGGCTGCGCGCGCTCACGCTGCGCACCACGAAACGCACCTCCTTGGGCTCGTGCGGGATGGAGAGGCTGGACGACTTGA
>NW_012288832.1:0-2290 GCF_000151885.1 Dipodomys ordii | reverse complement strand
TTTAGGGGCGGATCCGCGTTCTGACTTCTCAGGGTTTTTTCTCCAGCGCCCCTTCTCACTGGCCCCGTCCTTTCTGGGGGGGGGGATCCCCTGCAGCCCTGCCCAATCAGGCCCCCCACACACCTGAGTCCATGGCCCGGCCCCGCGGCTCCGGTCGCCAAAGGTCTCTCCGCGCCGTTCCAGCGCCGCTCTGGGCGTCCGCGGCTCCTGCCTTGCGCTCCTTATCGGTGCAGCCCAAGAGGGCGTCGCGGGGCTGGCGCGGGGGCTCGCCCTCCCCACCCGAAGCCGGGGCCGTGGGGGCACCCGCGTCATTCCTGGCGGCGGCCAGATCTGAGGGAGGGGGAGAGACAGCGCTGGCCGCGGACGGGACGCGGGCCACGGCTCCAGGGACCGACCCCGCGACCTCGAGCCGGGGAGTTCTCCAAAGCCGGTGGGCCCGGGACGTAGGTTTTCCCCGAAGGAATAAAAAGGAGAAGCGAGTTGTGATGCCCCCGAGGGCCTGACCCCGCCCCGCGCGTGCCTTCCCGAAAAGGGGCTTTCCTCCTTCGGGCCCCCGAGTTCCCGGCCCGAAGGCTGAGTCAGAGCCCCGAGGCTCTCTCTCCGACCTCCCCGCGCCTCACCCGGCGCCGCCCGCCGCCAGAGGAAGAGGAAATGAGCACCATCCAGTTTGCGCAAAATTGCCAGAGCTGACACCGCCCAGGCACCGATTCTGCGCCCGGGACCCGGACCCGCGCGATCGCCGAGTTCCCTACCGTAGGGCCGGGGTCGCCCGCGCGCCGCCCGCGCTGCCGCCGGGCGCAGGGACTGAGCCGAGCCGAAGCTGGCCCGACAGCCGCCGCCGGCCCTGCCCAAGCGTGCGTGGCCCAGTTCCCTGCGCAGCGCGAGGGCAGGGCGGCGGCCCTACCCAGTGGGGCTGGCTCGCTGGGGGAGGCGCCCGCGCCGTTCCCGAGGGCGGCCTGCGGGGAGGGGCGCAGCTGGCCCCAGGCTCGGCCCCGCGATGGCGCGGACCCCCGCCCCGGGCCCGCTCCCCTCGGGTTCAAACTTTTCTTTTGCTCAACTTCACCACGTGGCGCCGCTCGCCCCGCGATTTCTGGGCAGAACCGGCGCTCCGCGTGATCCCGGCCCCGACCCGTGCACCGGTCCTCCCCGGAGCCTCTGGCCACCCCCCCCCCCCCAGCATGGTCGGCGCCCACGAGCGGCTCGGCCACGCGGAGGCGCTGCGCTGGGTCCCGCCGCGCGGAGGCCGGGCTGCGAGAGCGGCTCGGACGGCGGCCGCGGGGACGCGCAGTCCCGGACCCGGCCACGAGCGGCGCGCCAAGGCCCGCGTTTCCGGACTCGGAGAACTCGGCCCGGTGCCCGAGGTTCTGAGCGGGCGTCGGGCGCGCGCGCTCGGGAGCCCGCGGAGGATCCCGTTCGCGCCCTCCTGCCCCAGCTCGACCAGAATTAGAGACTCCGGACCCCGCCTGTCCCGGAGCCCCTCTCCAGGTTGGGATGTCTCACCTGCCACGCACGGGCTCCCCTTTTTCCTCTTCCCCTGCCCTCGCGGAGAGGGTTGGTTTCAGCTCGCCGGGCCAGCCGGCACCCGGCCGGAGGCAGCCTGACCCGCCGTCCCGGACGGGGCTGGATCGGCTGGGGGCGAAACCGAGGCACGCTGTCGGAGCCCGGAGCCCGGTTCAGCAACCGCAAAAGTTGAGCCTCTTCCCCCGAGGGGACGCTCACGAGGCTCCCGGGGCCCGCGAAGCCGCCCGCAGCCGGGGATGCCGAGCTCCCGCTCCCCGCTCGCTGGCGAGGAGAGCGGCGGTGTGGACAGGCCGAGGGCCCCGGCCGGGCTCAGGGAGGCCGGCATGGGGGGCGTGGCCCCGCCGCCCCCCGCCCCTCGCGCGGGCTCCGGGGCAGCGCGCGCGGGGCTTCGCGCTGAGGTGGATGCGAAGGTGCTCGCGGGCGGGTGCGCGTGACCGCACCGGGGACCCGAGCGTGTCCGTGGCCACCTCGAGCGAAGTTCCTGGAAGGTTATTGGCGGAGGGTGGGAGGGAAGGGGCGGCGAAGACCCAACGCGTGAGCCGACCTGGTGGGGCCCGAGTGTTTAAGACATCGATTTAACTAAGAAATCTCGCTCCTGCCGGCAGCTGGCGCGGCCCGGGACCCGGCGGCGGGGGGCGCGCGCCCCCGCCGGCCCCCGACCCCGCACCTCTCTCCAAGTCCAGAAGAGGCGGGCGCGACGCGGGGCCGGCCTCGGGGTGTCTTCTCTCCCTCGAAGCCCGCCCCCCCCACACCCTGTTTGCTACCACTT
>NW_012288831.1:0-1135 GCF_000151885.1 Dipodomys ordii | reverse complement strand
GGGCCTTGCGCACCAGGGCCGGCTGCCTTTGTTTTCTTCCTGGAGAAGTCGCCGTCGAAGGGCAGCACCGAGGCGTAGCCGTGCTCGGCCTCTGCGGACAGACGGCGCGGTCAGCGGCCCCCCGCGCCCGCCCGCCGCCCGCCCACCCGGGCACAAAGGGGCGCGGGCTACCTCGGTCCCTGCGCTCCAGGTACTCGGCCGCCTCCAGCAGCAGCAGCAGGGAGTTCAGCTCCATCCTGCCGCCCGCGCCCGGGACGGCGGCGGCCGCTGCCCGGCGCGCTCCGGCCGGCTCCGCTCGCCGCCCGCCCCGCGCCCGGCGGCACACTCGCCAGACTCGCGGACTCCTGCGCTCGGCCGCCACCCTCCGCCTCGGGCCCTCAAATTGACACATAAGGGAGAGCGGCGGGTGGGGCGGCCAATAGGCGCGGGCGCTGCGGCCCCGGGGGCGGGCGCCGTGCCGGGCCCCGGCCAATGGGGACGGGCCGAGCGCCTCGGGCAGGGCCGAGAATGTTGACAGATGCAAGGCTAGGCCGGGATAGGCTGGCCGCGCTAGTAACAATTTAGAAGCCCAAGCTTAGCAACAGCACGTGGTGGCCCGGCCCCCGCGCGCGCTGACTGGCGGCCCCCGTGCATGTTAAGTAGTTGCCGCACGCCGATTGGCCCAGAGCGGCCTATGTAAATTGAAACCGCGGGCCAATGGGCGCTGGCCGGGCGCGCGGCCAATGAGGGCCCTGGAGGCCCGACGGACGCGTTGCCGAGAGGAAGCGGCGCGCCGCGGGCCGGTCGCGGGCCGGTCGCGGGCCGGGCCTGCGCGGGGCCGGGCCGGACGCGGCGGGGCGCGGGGGGCCCCGGACCGCGAGCCCATGTGCAGGGCGGCTCGGGCTCCGCGGAGGACGGGGCCTGGCGTCCCGCGTCGGGGTCCCTTCGTCGCTGCGCGCCGCAAGTGGTCTGGAAGCCGCCGGGACGCGTGAGCGGGGTGCGGACGGCCGGAGACTGGAGCCAGGCACCCCGGGGGCCATCGGAGAAGCCGAGGCCCCTCCGGTGTCCCTGGGGCGGCTGCCTCGGGCTCCCCCGTGTTTCTAGTTGCGGTGTCTGTCCCACTGTTCGCGCTCCCGGTGAGTGTCCACCTGCCTTG
>NW_012288830.1:0-514 GCF_000151885.1 Dipodomys ordii | reverse complement strand
AGAACAGCCCAAGGCCTTGAGCGTGGGGCGATGGTAGGGGTCTCCGTCATGGCCAGGGAGGAGGGAGGGTCGCTCTGGGTACCATCGCACGCACAGCCAGGCTCCCATCCCAGCGCACAAGGGGGAGAGGGTCCTCCTTCCGTGCCTGGCTTCAGGTCATTAGCCAACTAGAAACATCAGCAGCAGGGAGTCACCCGGTAGACAAACAGTTGACCGGCCGGTCCACGGCCCTGAGGCGGGTCGGTCTAACCCGTTCCCCTCGCCGCCCGCCCCGCGCCCGGCGGCACACTCGCCAGACTCGCGGACTCCTGCGCTCGGCCGCCACCCTCCGCCTCGGGCCCTCAAATTGACACATAAGGGAGAGCGGCGGGTGGGGCGGCCAATAGGCGCGGGCGCTGCGGCCCCGGGGGCGGGCGCCGTGCCGGGCCCCGGCCAATGGGGACGGGCCGAGCGCCTCGGGCAGGGCCGAGAATGTTGACAGATGCAAGGCTAGGCCGGGATAGGCTGGCCGTGA
>NW_012288829.1:0-6270 GCF_000151885.1 Dipodomys ordii | reverse complement strand
GAAGGGGATTTCAAGCGGGACAGAGCGGGGGGATCCCATGAGGACCACAGCCGGGTCAGAAGCTGTGTGTTGCATTGAGGTCACAGCGGGGTACACAGAGGGATCCAGCGGGGACAGAGCGGGACACCAGTGGACTCAGCGAGACACAGCGAGGGACAGAGCAGGACACAGCGGGGGACACAGGAAGGACACAGCGGGACAAAGCAGGACACAGTGGGACACAGTGGGAGACACAGCAGGATGCAGCGGGGGACAAAAGCGAAGACACAGCGGGACACTGCGGAAGACACAGCGAGGACACAATGGGACACAGAGGAACAGAGTGGGACACAGCGGGGACACAGCAGGGAACCCAGGGGGACACAGCGGAGGACACCGCGGGACACAGTGGGGGACCCAGGGCGGACAAAGCGGGACACAGTGGGGGACACAGCGAGACACAGCGTGGGACACAGCCTGGGACACAGCGGGACACAACGGCGGACACAGCGGGGACACAGCGGGATACAGCAGGGACACAGTGGGATACAGAGGAACACAGCAGGGGACACTGCGGGACACAGCGGGGGACACAGCGGGACACAGTGGGGGACACAATAGGGGACACATCGGGTTACAGTGGGGGACACAGCGGGACACAGCGGCGTACAGCTGGACACAGCGTGGTACACTGTGGGACACAGTGGAGACAAAGCAGGGACGCAGCGAGCACACAGCGGGACAGAGCAGTGACACTGCCAGACACAGCGGGGACACAGCATTGGTCACAGCGGGGGACACAATGGGACACAGCGGGGGACACAGCAGGGGACACAGCGGGACACAGCCGGGGAAACAGCTGGACACAGCGGGGGACACAGTGGGGCTCAGCGGGACACAGCAAGAGACACAGAGGGGGACACAGCGGGGGACACTGCGATACAAAGCGGGGAATACAGCGGGGGACCCAGTGGGACACAGCGGGGAACACAGCGAGGACACAGCGGGACACAGCGGGACACAGCGTCGATACAGCGGGAACATAGCGGGACACAGGAGGACACAGCGGGACCCAGCGGGACCCAGCGGGGACAAAGCGGGACACAGTGGGGACACAGCGGGTTACACAGCGGGGGACACAGCGGGACACAGAGGGGGACACAGCGGGACAGAGCGGGGGACACAGTGAGGACACAGCGTAACAGAGCGTGTGATGCAGCGAGGACACAGCGGGGGACACAGCTGGACACAGCGGGGACAGAGCGGGACACAGCGGGACACAGCGGGACAAAGCGAGGGACAGAGCGGGACACAGCGGGGGATACAGCGAGGACACAGCGGGACAAAGCGGGACACAGTGGGACACAGTGGGAGACACAGCGGGACGCAGCGGGGGACAAAGCGGGAGACAGCGGGGCACACAGCGAGGACACAGCGGGGGACACAGCGGGGACACAGCGGGGACTCAGCGGGGGACACAGCGAGGGACATAGCGGGACACCACAGAACACAGCGGGACACAGCGGGAAACAGCTGTGAACCTGCGGGGACACAGCGAGGACACAGCGGGACATAGCGGGGGACACAGCGAGGAAACAGCGGGACACAGCGGGGACACAGCGGGGACACAGGGGGACTCAGTGGGGTACACAGCTGGGGACACAAAGGGACACACGGGGGACACAGCAAGCACACAGAGGAACACAGAGTGGGACACAGCGAGGACACAGAGGGAGACAGCGGGACACAGCAGGAACACAGCAGTAGACACAGCTGATCACAGCGGGGGACACAGCGAGGTCACAGCAGGGGACACAGCGAGGACACAGCGGAACACAGCGTGGGACACAGCGAGGACACAGCGGGACACAGCGGGACACAGCATGGACACAGCAGGGACACAGCAGGGACACAGCGGGGGACACAGCCGAACACAACGGGACACAGCAGGGGGCACAGCAGGACACACCGGGGGACACAGCGAGGGACACAGCGGGACACAACAGGGAACACAGCGAGGACCCAGCGGGACCCAGCGGGACACACCGTCGATACAGCGGGGACACAGCTTTACACAGCGGGTTACACAGCTGGGGACACAAAGGGACACAGTGGGGGACATAGCGGGACACCACGGAACACAGCGGGACACAGCGGGAAACAGCGGTGACCCTGCAGGGACACAGCGGGACACAGCGGGGGGCACAGCGGGACACAGTGGGGGACAATGCAGGGGACAGAGTGGGACACAGCGGGGACACAGCTGGACACAGTGGGACACAGAGGGACACAGTGGGACACAGCAGGAGACACAGAGGGAGACACAGGGGGGGACACTGCGGGACAAAGCGGGGAATACAGCGGGGGACCCAGTGGGACACAGCGGGGAACACAGCGAGGACACAGCGGGACACAGCATCGATACAGCGGGAACATAGCGGGACACAGCAGGACACAGCGGGACACAGCGGGACCCAGCGGGGACAAAGCGGGACACAGTGGGGACACAGCGGGTTACACAGTGGGGTACACAGCAGGACACAGAGGGGGACACAGCAGGACAGAGCGGGGGACACAGTGAGGACACAGCGGGACAGAGCATGTGATGCAGCGAGGACACAGCGGGGGACACAGTGGGACACAGCGGGACACAGCGGGGACAGAGCGGGACACAGCGCGACACAGCGAGGGACAGAGCAGGACATAGCGGGGGACACAGCGAGGACACAGCGGGACAAAGCAGGACACAGTGGGACACAGTGGGAGACACAGCAGGATGCAGCGGGGGACAAAGCGAAGACACAGCGGGACACTGCGGGAGACACAGCGGGACACAGCGGGGGACACAGTGGGACACAGCGTGGTACACACCGGGACACAGTGGGGGACACAACGGGACACAGAAGGAAACATAGGGACACAGCGAGGACAACGTGTGGGACACAGCGGGGGACACAGTGGGGGACACAGCAGGATAGAGCCGCACACAGCGGGGGACACAGGTGGGACACAGCGGGACACAGCGGGGACACAGCGGGACTCAGCGTGGGACACAGCAGTACACAGAGGGACACAGCGGGACACAGCGGGACACAGCAGTGACACTGCCAGACACAGCGGGGACACAGCATTGGTCACAGCGGGGGACACAATGGGACACAGCGGGGGACACAGCAGGGGACACAGCGGGACACAGCCGGGGAAAGAGCTCGACACAGCGGGGGACACAGTGGGGCACAGCGGGACACAGCAGGAGACACAGAGGGGGACACAGCGGGGGACACTGCGATACAAAGCGTGGAATACTGCGGGGGACACAGTGGGACACAGCGGGGAACACAGCGAGGACACAGCGGGACACAGCGGGACACAGCGTCGATACAGCGGGAATATAGCGGGACACAGGAGGACACAGCGGGACCCAGCGGGACCCAGCGGGGACAAAGCGGGACACAGTGGGGACACAGCGGGTTACACAGCGGGGGACACAGCGGGACACAGAGGGGGACACAGCGGAACAGAGCGGGGGACACAGTGAGGACACAGCGTAACAGAGCGTGTGATGCAGCGAGGACACAGCGCGGGACACAGCGGGACACAGCGGGGACAGAGCGGAACACAGCGGGACACAGCGGGACAAAGCGAGGGACAGAGCAGAACACAGCGGGGGACATAGCGAGGACACAGCGGGACAAAGCGGGACACAGTGGGACACAGTGGGAGACACAGCGGGACGCAGCGGGGGACAAAGCGAAGACACAGCGGGACACTGCGGGAGACACAGCGAGGACACAATGGGACACAGAGGAACAGAGTGGGACACAGCGGGGACACAGCAGGAAACCCAGGGGAACACAGCGGAGGACACCGCGGAACACAGCGGGGGACACAGGGCGGACAAAGCGGGACACAGCGGGGGACACAGCCTGGGACACAGCGGGACACATCGGGGGACACAGTGGGGACACAGCGGGATACAGCAGGGACACAGTGGGATACAGAGGAACACAGCAGGGTACATTGCGGGACACAGCATGGGACACAGCGGGACACAGTGGGGGACACAATAGGGGACACATCGGGACACAGTGGGGGACACAGCGAGGACACAGCGGGAAACAGCGGGACACAGCGGGACACAGGAGGAACACAGCAGAAGACACAGCGGGACACAGCGGGGGACAGAGCGGGAGACAGCGGGGCACACAGTGAGGAAACAGCGGGGGACACAGCGGGGACACAGCGGGAACTCAGCGGGGGACACAGCGGGACAGAGCGGGGGACACCACAGAACACAGCAGGACAGAGCGTGTGATGCAGCGAGGACACAGCGGGGGACACAGTGGGACACAGCGGGATACAGCGGGGACAGAGCGGACACAGCGGGACACAGCGGGACACAGCGAGGGACAGAGCGGGACACAGCGGGTGATACAGCGAGGACACAGCGGGACAAAGCGGCACACAGTGGGACACAGTGGGAGACACAGCGGGACGCAGCGGGGGACAAAGCGGGAGACAGCGGGGCACACAGCGAGGACACAGCGGGGGACACAGCGGGGACACAGCGGGACACAGCGGGGACAGAGCGGGACACAGCGCGACACAGTGGGACACAGCGAGGGACAGAGCAGGACACAGCTGGGGACACAGCGAGGACACAGCGGGACAAAGCAGGACACAGTGGGACACAGTGGGAGACACAGCAGGATGCAGCGGGGGACAAAGCGAAGACACAGCGGGACACTGCGGGAGACACAGCGGGACACAGCGGGGGACACAGAGGAACAGAGTGGGACACAGCGGGGACACAGCAGGGAACCCAGGGGGACACAGCAGAGGACACCGCGGGACACAGCGGGGGACACAGGGCGGACAAAGCGGGACACAGTGGGGGACACAGCGAGACACAGCGTGGGACACAGCCTGGGACACAGCGGGACACATCGGCGGACACAGCGGGGACACAGCGGGATACAGCAGGGACACAGAGGGATACAGAGGAACACAGCAGGGGACACTGCGGGACACAGCGGGGGACACAGCGGGACACAGTGGGGGACACAATAGGGGACACATCGGGATACAGTGGGGGACACAGCGGGACACAGCGGCGTACAGCTGGACACAGCGTGGTACACTGTGGGACACAGTGGAGACAAAGCAGGGACACAGGGAGGACACAGTGGGACACAGCAGTGACACTGCCAGACACAGCGGGGACACAGCATTGGTCACAGCGGGGGACACAATGGGACACAGCGGGGGACACAGCGGGACACAGCCGGGGATACAGCGGGACACAGCGGGGGACACAGTGGGGCACAGCGGGACACAGCAGGAGACACAGAGGGGGACACAGCGGGGGACACTGCGATACAAAGCGGGGAATACAGCGGGGGACCCAGTGGGACACAGCAGGGAACACAGCGAGGACACAGCGGGACACAGCGTCGATACAGCGGGAACATAGCGGGACACAGGATGACACAGCGGGACCCAGCGGGACCCAGCGGGGACAAAGCGGGACACAGTGGGGACACAGCGGGTTACACAGCGGGGGACACAGCGGGACACAGAGGGGGACACAGCGGGACAGAGCGGGGGACACAGTGAGGACACAGCGTAACAGAGCGTGTGATGCAGCGAGGACACAGCGAGGGACACAGCTGGACACAGCGGGGACAGAGCGGGACACAGCGGGACACAGCGGGACAAAGCGAGGGACAGAGCGGGACACAGCGGGGGACATAGCGAGGACACAGCGGGACAAAGCGGGACACAGTGGGACACAGTGGGAGACACAGCGGGACGCAGCGGGGGACAAAGCGAAGACACAGCGGGGCACTGCGGGAGACACAGCGAGGACACAATGGGACACAGAGGAACAGAGTGGGACACAGCGGGGACACAGCAGGGAACCCAGGGGGACACAGCGGAGGACACCGCGGGACACAGCGGGGGACACAGGGCGGACAAAGCGTGACACAGCGTGGGACACAGCCTGGGACACAGCGGGACACATCGGGGGACACAGTGGGGACACAGCGGGATACAGCAGGGACACAGTGGGATACAGAGGAACACAGCAGGGTACATTGCGGGACACAGCATGGGACACAGCGGGACACAGTGGGGGACACAATAGGTTACACAGCGGGACACAGTGTGGGACACAGCAAGGACACAGCGGGACACAGCGGGGACACAGCGGGACTCAGCGTGGGACACAGCAGTACACAGAGGGACAGAGCGGGACACAGCGGAGACACAGCGGGACACAGAGGGGGA
>NW_012288828.1:0-6345 GCF_000151885.1 Dipodomys ordii | reverse complement strand
ACACAGTGAGGACACAGCGGGACAGTGCGTGTGATGCAGCGAGGACACAGCGTGACACAGCGGGACACAGCGTGGACACAGCCGAAGACTAAGCGGGACACAGCGGGGGACACAGCAGGACAAAACAGGGAACACAGCGAGGACCCAGCGGGACCCAGTGGGACACACGGTCGATACAGCGGGGACACAGCGTTACACAGCGGGTTACACAGCTGGGGACACAAAGGGACACAGTGGGGGACATAGCGGGACACCACGGAACACAGCGAGACACAGCGGGAAACAGCGTTGACCCTGCAGGGACACAACGGGACACAGAGGGGGGCACAGTGGGACACAGTGGGGGATAATGCAGGGGACAGAGCGGGACACAGCGGGGACACAGCTGGACACAGGGGGACACAGAGGGACACAGTGGGGCACAGCAGGAGACACAGAGGGGGACACAGCGGGGGACACTGCGGGACAAAGCGGGAAATACCGCGGGGGACCCAGTGGGACACAGCGGGGAACACAGCGAGGACACAGCGGGACACAGCGGGACACAGCGTCGATACAGCGGGAACATAGCGGGACACAGGAGGACACAGCAGGACCCAGCGGGGACAAAGCGGGACACAGTGGGGACACAGCGGGTTACACAGCGGGGGACACAGCGGGACACAGAGGGTGACACAGGGGGACAGAGCGGGGGACACAGTGAGGACACAGCATGACAGAGCGTGTGATGCAGCGAGGACACAGCGGGGGACACAGCGGGACACAGCGGGACACAGCGGGGACAGAGCGGGACACAGCGGGACAAAGTGAGGGACAGAGCGGGACACAGCGGGGGACATAGCGAGGACACAGCGGGAAAAAGCGGGACACAGTGGGACACAGTGGGAGACACAGCGGGACGCAGCGGGGGACAAAGCGAAGACACAGCGGGACACTGCGGGAGACACAGCGAGGACACAATGGGACACAGAGGAACAGAGTGGGACACAGCGGGGACACAGCAGGGAACCCAGGGGGACACAGCGGAGGACACCGCGGGACACAGCGGGGGACACAGGGCGGACAAAGCGGGACACAGCGGGGGACACAGCCTGGGACACAGCGGAACACATCGGGGGACACAGTGGGGACACAGCGGGATACAGCAGGGACACAGTGGGATACAGAGGAACACAGCAGGGTACATTGCGGGACACAGCATGGGACACAGCGGGACACAGTGGGGGACACAATAGGGGACACATCGGAACACAGTGGGGGAAACAGCGAGGACACAGGGGGACACAGCGGGACACAGCGGGACACAGCAGGGACACAGCAGAAGACACAGCGGGACACAGCGGAGGACAGAGCGGGAGACAGCGGGGCACACAGCGAGGACACAGCGGGGGACACAGGGGGGACACAGCGGGGACTCAGCGGGGGACACAGCGGGACAGAGCGGGGGACACCACAGAACACAGCGGGACAGAGCGTGTGATGCAGCGAGGACACAGCGGGGGACACAGCGGGACACAGCGGGACACAGCGGGGACAGAGCGGACACAGCGGGACACAGCAGGACACAGCGAGGGACAGAGCGGGACACAGCGGGTGATACAGCGAGGACACAGCGGGACAAAGCGGGACACAGTGGGACACAGTGGGAGACACAGCGGGACGCAGCGGGGGACAACGCGAAGACACAGCGGGGCACTGCGGGAGACACAGCGAGGACACAATGGGACACAGAGTAACAGAGTGGGACACAGCGGGGACACAGCAGGGAACCCAGGGGGACACAGCGGAGGACACCGCGGGACACAGCGGGGGACACAGGGCGAACAAAGCGGGACACAGCGGGGGACACAGCGAGACACAGCGTGGGACACAGCCTGGGACACAGCGGGACACATCGGCGGACACAGTAAGGACACAGCGGGATACAGCAGGGACACAGTGGGATACAGAGGAACACAGCAGGGGACACTGCGGGACACAGCAGGGGACACAGCGGGACACAGTGGGGGACACAATAGGGGACACATCGGGACACAGTGGGGACACAGCGAGGACACAGCGGGACAAAGCGGGACACAGTGGGACACAGTGGGAGACACAGCGGGACGCAGCGGGGGACAAAGTGAAGACACAGCGGGACACTGCGGGAGACACAGCGAAGACACAACGGGACACAGCGGAACAGAGTGGGACACAGCGGGGACACAGCAGGGAACCCAGGGGGACACAGCGGAGGACACCGCGGGACACAGCGGGGGACACAGCGGGGGACAAAGCGGGACACAGCGTGGGACACAGCCTGGGACACAGCGGGACACATCGGGGGACACAGTGGGGACACAGCGGGATACAGCAGGGACACAGTGGGATACAGAGGAACACAGCAGGATACATTGCGGGACACAGCATGGGACACAGCGGGACACAGTGGCGGACACAATAGGGGACACATCGGGACACAGTGGGGGAAACAGCGAGGACACAGCGGGACACAGCGGGACACAGCGGGACACAGCAGGGACACAGCAGAAGACACAGCGGGACACAGCGGGGGACAGATCGGGAGACAGCGGGGCACACAGCGAGGACACAGCGGGGGACACAGCGGGGGACACAGCGGGACACAGCGGGGAACACCACAGAATACAGCGGGACAGAGCGTGTGATGCAGCGAGGACACAGCGAGGGACACAGCGGGACACAGCGGGACACAGCGGGGACAGAGCGGACACTGCGGGACACAGCGGGACACAGCGAGGGACAGAGCGGTACACAGCGGGTGATACAGCGAGGACACAGCGGGACAAAGCGGGACACAGTGGGACACAGTGGGAGACACAGCGGGACGCAGCGGGGGACAACGGGAAGACACAGCGGGGCACTGCGGGAGACACAGCGAGGACACAATGGGACACAGAGGAACAGAGTGGGACACAGCGGGGACACAGCAGGGAACCCAGGGGGACACAGCGGAGGACACCGCGGAACACAGCGGGGGACACAGGGCGGACAAAGCGGGACACAGCGGGGGACACAGCGAGACACAGCGTGGGACACAGCCTGGGACACAGCGGGACACATCGGCGGACACAGTAAGGACACAGCGGGATACAGCAGGGACACAGTGGGATACAGAGGAACACAGCAGGGGACACTGCGGGACACAGCAGGGGACACAGCGGGACACAGTGGGGGACACAATAGGGGACACATCGGGACACAGTGGGGACACAGCGAGGACACAGCGGGACAAAGCGGGACACAGCAGGGACACAGCAGAAGACACAGCGGGACACAGCGGGGGACAGAGCGGGAGACAGCGGGGCACACAGCGAGGACACAGTGGGGGACACAGCGGGGACACAGCGGGGACTCAGCGGGAGACACAGCGAGGGACATAGCGGGACACCACAGAACACAGCGGGACACAGCGGGAAACAGCTGTGAACCTGCAGGGACACAGCGAGGACACAGCGGGACACAGCGGGGGACACAGCGAGGACACAGCGGGACACAGCGGGGACACAGCGGGGACACAGCGGGACACAGTGGGGTACACAGCTGGGGACAAAAAGGGACACACGGGGGACACAGCAAGCACACAGAGGAACACAGCGTGGGACACAGCGAGGACACAGCGGGACACAGCGGGACACAGCAGGAACACAGCAGTAGACACAGCGGGACACAGCGGGACACAGCAGGAACACAGCAGTAGACACAGCGGGACACAGCGGGGGACACAGCGAGGTCACAGCAGTACCCAGCGGGACACATCATCGATACAGCGCGGACACAGCAGGACACAGCGGGGTACACAGCTTGGGACACAGCGGGACACAGCAGGGGACACAGCGAGGACACAGCAGAACACAGCGTGGGACACAGCGAGGATACATCGGGACACAGCGGGACACAGCATGGACACAGCAGGGACACAGCAGGGACACAGCGGGGGACACAGCCGAACACAACGGGACACAGCGGGGGGCACAGCAGGACACACCGGGGGACACAGCGAGGGACACAGCGGGACACAACAGGGAACACAGCGAGGACCTAGCGGGACCCAGCGGGACACACCGTCGATACAGCGGGGACACAGCGTTACACAGCGGGTTACACAGCTGGGGACACAAAGGGACACAGTGGGGGACATAGCGGGACACCACGGAACACAGCGGGACACAGCGGGAAACAGCGGTGACCCTGCAGGGACACAGCGGGACACAGCGGGGGGCACAGCGGGACACAGTGGGGGACAATGCAGGGGACAGAGCGGGACACAGCGGGGACACAGCTGGACACAGGGGGACACAGAGGTACACAGCGGGACACATCAGGAGACACAGAGGGAGACACAGGGGGGGACACTGCGGGACAAAGTGGGGAATACAGCGGGGGACCCAGTGGGACACAGCGGGGAACACAGCGAGGACACAGCGGGACACAGCATCGATACAGCGGGAACATAGCGGGACACAGCAGGACACAGGAGGACACAGCGGGACCCAGCGGGGACAAAGCGGGACACAGTGGGGACACAGCGGGTTACACAGTGGGGTACACAGCGGGACACAGAGGGGGACACAGCGGGACTGAGCGGGGGACACAGTGAGGACACAGCGGGACAGAGCATGTGATGCAGCGAGGACACAGCGGGGGACACAGTGGGACACAGCGGGACACAGCGGGGACAGAGCGGGACACAGCGCGACACAGCGAGGGACAGAGCAGGACATAGCGGGGGACACAGCGAGGACACAGCGGGACAAAGCAGGACACAGTGGGACACAGTGGGAGACACAGCAGGATGCAGCGGGGGACAAAGCGAAGACACAGCGGGACACTGCGGGAGACACAGCGGGACACAGCGGGGGACACAGTGGGACACAGCGTGGTACACACCGGGACACAGTGGGGGACACAACGGGACACAGAAGGAAACATAGGGACACAGCGAGGACAACGTGTGGGACACAGCGGGGGACACAGTGGGGGACACAGCAGGATAGAGCCGGACACAGCGGGGGACACAGGTGGGACACAGCGGGACACAGCGGGGACACAGCGGGACTCAGCGTGGGACACAGCAGTACACAGAGGGACACAGCGGGACACAGCGGGACACAGCAGTGACACTGCCAGACACAGCGGGGACACAGCATTGGTCACAGCGGGGGACACAATGGGACACAGCGGGGGACACAGCAGGGGACACAGCGGGACACAGCCGGGGAAACAGCTGGACACAGCGGGGGACACAGTGGGGCACAGCGGGACACAGCAGGAGACACAGAGGGGGACACAGCGGGGGACACTGCGATACAAAGCGGGGAATACTGCGGGGGACACAGTGGGACACAGCGGGGAACACAGCGAGGACACAGCGGGACCCAGCGGGACACAGCGTCGATACAGCGGGAATATAGCGGGACACAGGAGGACACAGCGGGACCCAGCGGGACCCAGCGGGGACAAAGCGGGACACAGTGGGGACACAGCGGGTTACACAGCGGGGGACACAGCGGGACACAGAGGGGGACACAGCGGAACAGAGCGGGGGACACAGTGAGGACACAGCGTAACAGAGCGTGTGATGCAGCGAGGACACAGCGAGGGACACAGCTGGACACAGCGGGGACAGAGCGGGACACAGCGGGACACAGCGGGACAAAGCGAGGGACAGAGCGGGACACAGCGGGGGACATAGCGAGGACACAGCGGGACAAAGCGGGACACAGTGGGACACAGTGGGAGACACAGCGGGACGCAGCGGGGGACAAAGCGAAGACACAGCGGGACACTGCGGGAGACACAGCGAGGACACAATGGGACACAGAGGAACAGAGTGGGACACAGCGGGGACACAGCAGGGAACCCAGGGGGACACAGCGGAGGACACCGCGGGACACAGCGGGGGACACAGGGCGGACAAAGCGGGACACAGCGGGGGACACAGCCTGGGACACAGCGGGACACATCGGGGGACACAGTGGGGACACAGCGGGATACAGCAGGGACACAGTGGGATACAGAGGAACACAGCAGGGTACATTGCGGGACACAGCATTGGACACAGCGGGACACAGTGGGGGACACAATAGGGGACACATCGGGACACAGTGTGGGACACAGCAAGGACACAGCGGGACACAGCGGGGACACAGCAGGACTCAGCGTGGGACACAGCAGTACACAGAGGGACACAGCGGGACACAGCGGAGACACAGCGGGACACAGAGGGGGACACAGAAGGGTACACAGTGGGACACAGCGGGGAACACAGCGGGACACAGCGGAACACAGCGGGACACAGTAGCGACACAGCAGTAGACAAAGCGA
>NW_012288827.1:0-3945 GCF_000151885.1 Dipodomys ordii | reverse complement strand
CGGGACACAGCGGGACACAGCGGGGGCCACAGTCGGACACAGCGGGTTGACAGACAGGGTTACACAGAGGGAGAGAGCGGGGACACAGCTGGACACAGCGGGGTCCACCGCAGGAGAAAGTGGCCACACAGCGGGAACACAGAGGGAGACAGCGGGACACAGCGGGGGACACAGTGAGGACACAGAAGGACAGAGCGGGGGATACAGTGAGGACACAGCGGGACACAGCGGGACATAGCAGGACACAGCGGGGACACAGCAGGGGACACAGCGGGACACAGCGGGACACAGCGGGGGACACAGCGAGGACACAGCAGGGGACACAGCGGGACACAGCGGGGACACAGTGGGACACAGCGGGGAAACAGAGGGGACTCAGCGGGGAACACAGCGGGGGACAAATCAGGACACCACCGGACACAGTGGTTCACAGCGGGACACAGCTGGGACACTGCGCGGACAAACCGGGACAAAGCGGTGGACACAATGGGACACAGCAGGACACAGCGGGGGCCACAGCCGGACACAGCGGGGGACAGAGAGGGGGACACAGGGGGACACAGAAAGGAACACAGGGAGGACACAGCGGGACCCAGCGGGACACAGCGTCGATACAGCGGGGACACAGCGGGACACAACGGGGGGCACAGTGGTACACAGTGTGGGACAATGCAGGGGACAGAGCGGGACACAGCGGGGACACAGATGGACACAGAGGGACACAGCGGGACACAGCAGGGGACACAGAGGGAGACACAGGGGGGGGACACTGCGGGACAAAGCGGGGAATACAGCGGGGGACCCAGTGGGACACAGCGGGGAACACAGCGAGGACACAGCGGGACACAGCATCGATACAGCGGGAACATAGCGGGACACAGCAGGACACAGCGGGACACAGCGGGACCCAGCGGGGACAAAGCGGGACACAGTGGGGACACAGCGGGTTACACAGTGGGGGACACAGCGGGACACAGAGGGGGACACAGCGGGACAGAGCGGGGGACACAGTGAGGACACAGCCGGACAGAGCATGTGATGCAGCGAGGACACAGCGGGGGACACAGTGGGACACAGCGGGACACAGCGGGGACAGAGCGGGACACAGCGGGACAAAGCGAGGGACAGAGCGGGACACAGCGGGGGACATAGCGAGGACACAGCGGGACAAAGCGGGACACAGTGGGACACAGTGGGAGACACAGCGGGACGCAGCGGGGGACAAAGCGAAGACACAGCGGGACACTGCGGGAGACACAGCGAGGACACAATGGGACACAGAGGAACAGAGTGGGACACAGCGGGGACACAGCATGGAAGCCAGGGGGACACAGCGGAGGACACCGCGGTACACAGCGGGGGACACAGGGCGGACAAAGCGGGACACAGCGTGGGACACAGCCTGGGACACAGCGGGACACATCGGGGGACACAGTGGGGACACAGCGGGATACAGCAGGGACACAGTGGGATACAGAGGAACACAGCAGGGTACATTGCGGGACACAGCATGGGACACAGCGGGACACAGTGGAGGACACAATAGGGGACACATCGGGACACAGTGGGGGAAACAGCGAGGACACAGCGGGACACAGCGGGACACAGCGGGACAGAGCAGGGACACAGCAGAAGACACAGCGGGACACAGTGGGGGACAGAGCGGGAGACAGCGGGGCACACAGCGAGGACACAGCGGGGGACACAGCGGGGACACAGTGGGGACTCAGCAGGGGACACAGCGGGACAGAGCGGGGGACACCACAGAACACAGCGGGACAGAGCGTGTGATGCAGCGAGGACACAGCGGGGGACACAGCGGGACACAGCGGGACACAGCGGGGACAGAGCGGACACAGCGGGACACAGCGGGACACAGCGAGGGACAGAGCGGGACACAGCGGGTGATACAGCGAGGACACAGCGGGACAAAGCGGGACACAGTGGGACACAGTGGGAGACACAGCGGGACGCAGCGGGGGACAACGCGAAGACACAGCGGGGCACTGCGGGAGACACAGCGAGGACACAAAGGGACACAGAGTAACAGAGTGGGACACAGCGGGGACACAGCAGGGAACCCAGGGGGACACAGCGGAGGTCACCGCGGGACACAGCGGGGGACACAGGGCGGACAAAGCGGGACACAGCGGGGGACACAGCGAGACACAGCGTGGGACACAGCCTGGGACACAGCGGGACACAGCGGCGGACACAGTAAGGACACAGCGGGATACAGCAGGGACACAGTGGGATACAGAGGAACACAGCAGGGGACACTGCGGGACACAGCAGGGGACACAGCGGGACACAGTGGGGGACACAATAGGGGACACATCGGGACACAGTGGGTGACACAGCGAGGACACAGCGGGACACAGCGGGACACAGCAGGGACACAGCAGAAGACACAGCGGGACACAGCGGGGGACAGAGCGGGAGACAGCGGGGCACACAGCGAGGACACAGTGGGGGACACAGCGGGGACACAGCGGGGACTCAGTGGGAGACACAGCGAGGGACATAGCGGGACACCACAGAACACAGCGGGACACAGCGGGAAACAGCTGTGAACCTGCAGGGACACAGTGAGGACACAGCGGGACACAGCGGGGGACACAGCGAGGACACAGCGGGACACAGCGGGGACACAGCGGGGACACAGCGGGACACAGTGGGGTACACAGCTGGGGACACAAAGGGACACACGGGGGACACAGCGAGCACACAGAGTAACACAGCGTGGGACACAGCGAGGACACTGCGGGACACAGCGGGACACAGCAGGAACACAGCAGTAGACACAGCGGGACACAGCGGGACACAGCAGGAACACAGCAGTAGACACAGCGGGACACAGCGGGGGACACAGCGAGGTCACAGCAGTACCCAGCGGGACACATCATCGATACAGCGCGGACAAAGCAGGACACAGCGGGGTACACAGCTGGGGACACAGCGGGACACAGCAGGGGACACAGCGAGGACACAGCAGAACACAGCGTGGGACACAGCAAGGATACATCGGGACACAGCGGGACACAGCATGGACACAGCAGGGACACAGCAGGGACACAGCGGGGGACACAGCCGAACACAACGGGACACAGCCGGGGGCACAGCAGGACACACCGTGGGACACAGCGAGGGACACAGCGGGACACAACAGGGAACACAGCGAAGACCCAGCGGGACCCAGCGGGACACACCGTCGATACAGCTGGGACACAGCGTTACACAGTGGGTTACACAGCTGGGGACACAAAGGGACACAGTGGGGGACATAGCGGGACACCACGGAACACAGCGGGACACAGCGGGAAACAGCGGTGACCCTGCAGGGACACAGCGGGACACAGCGGGGGGCACAGCGGGACACAGTGGGGGACAATGCAGGGGACAGAGCGGGACACAGCGGGGACACAGCTGGACACAGGGGGACACAGAGGGACACAGCGGGACACAGCAGGAGACACAGAGGGAGACACAGGGGGGGACACTGCGGGACAAAGCGGGAAATACAGCGGGGGACCCAGTGGGACACAGCGGGGAACACAGCGAGGACACAGCGGGACACAGCATCGATACAGCGGGAACATAGCGGGACACAGTAGGACACAGCGGGACACAGCGGGACCCAGCGGGGACAAAGCGGGACACAGTGGGGACACAGCGGGTTACACAGTGGGGGACACAGCGGGACACAGAGGGGGACACAGCGGGACAGAGCGGGGGACACAGTGAGGACACAGCGGGACAGAGCATGTGATGCAGCGAGGACACAGCGGGGGACACAGTGGGACACAGCGTGGTACACACCGGGACACAGTGGGGGACACAACGGGACACAGAAGGAAACATAGGGACACAGCAAGGACATCGTGTGGGACACAGCGGGGGACACAGTGGGGGACACAGCAGATACAGCTCGGACACAGCGGGGGA
>NW_012288826.1:0-2573 GCF_000151885.1 Dipodomys ordii | reverse complement strand
GGGACACTGCGGGACACAGCAGGGGACACAGCGGGACACAGTGGGGGACACAATAGGGGACACATCGGGACACAGTGGGGACACAGCGAGGACACAGCGGGACAAAGCGGGACACAGTGGGACACAGTGGGAGACACAGCGGGACGCAGCGGGGGACAAAGTGAAGACACAGCGGGACACTGCGGGAGACACAGCGAAGACAAAACGGGACACAGCGGAACAGAGTGGGACACAGCGGGGACACAGCAGGGAACCCAGGGGGACACAGCGGAGGACACCGCGGGACACAGCGGGGGACACAGGGCGGACAAAGCGGGACACAGCGTGGGACACAGCCTGGGACACAGCGGGACACATCGGGGGACACAGTGGGGACACAGCGGGATACAGCAGGGACACAGTGGGATACAGAGGAACACAGCAGGGTACATTGTGGGACACAGCATGGGACACAGCGGGACACAGTGGAGGACACAATAGGGGACACATCGGGACACAGTGGGGGAAACAGCGAAGACACAGCGGGACACAGCGGGACACAGCGGGACAGAGCAGGGACACAGCAGAAGACACAGCGGGACACAGCGGGGGACAGAGCGGGAGACAGCGGGGCACACAGCGAGGACACAGCGGGGGACACAGCGGGGACACAGTGGGGACTCAGCGGGGGACACAGCGGGACAGAGCGGGGGACACCACAGAACACAGCAGGACAGAGCGTGTGATGCAGCGAGGACACAGCGGGGGACACAGTGGGACACAGCGGGATACAGCGGGGACAGAGCGGACACAGCGGGACACAGCGGGACACAGCGAGGGACAGAGCGGGACACAGCGGGTGATACAGCGAGGACACAGCGGGACAAAGCGGCACACAGTGGGACACAGTGGGAGACACAGCGGGACGCAGCGGGGGACAAAGCGGGAGACAGCGGGGCACACAGCGAGGACACAGCGGGGGACACAGCGGGGACACAGCGGGACACAGCGGGGACAGAGCGGGACACAGCGCGACACAGTGGGACACAGCGAGGGACAGAGCAGGACACAGCTGGGGACACAGCGAGGACACAGCGGGACAAAGCAGGACACAGTGGGACACAGTGGGAGACACAGCAGGATGCAGCGGGGGACAAAGCGAAGACACAGCGGGACACTGCGGGAGACACAGCGGGACACAGCGGGGGACACAGTGGGACACAGCGTGGTACACACCGGGACACAGTGGGGGACACAACGGGACACAGAAGGAAACATAGGGACACAGCGAGGACATCGTGTGGGACACAGCGGGGGACACAGTGGGGGACACAGCAGGATACAGCCAGACACAGCGGGGGACACAGGTGGCACACAGCGGGACACAGCGGGGACACAGCGGGACTCAGCGTGGGACACAGCAGTACACAGAGGGACACAGCGGGACACAGCGGGACACAGCGGGAGACACTGCGGGACACAGAGGGGTCACAGAAGGGTACACAGTGGGACACAGCGGGGAAAACAGCGGGACACAGTGGAACACAGCGGGACACAGTAGTGACACAGCAGTAGAAAAAGCGAGACACAGCGGGGGCACAGCGGGACACAGCGGGACACAGCGGGGAAACACAGGGACTCAGCGGGGGACACAGCAGTACACAGCAGGACACAGCGGGACACAGCGGAACACAGCAGTACACAGCGGGACACAGCAGGACACAGCGGGGGACACATCGGGACACAGAGGGGGACACAGAGTGGTACACACTGGGACACAGCGGGGAACACAGCAAGGACACAGCGGGACACAGCGTCGATACAGCGTGGACACAGCGGGACACAGTGGGGTACAAGGTGGGGACAAAAAGGGACACATCGGGGGAAACAGCAATCACACAGCGGAACACAGCATGGGACACAGCGAGGACACAGCGGGACACAGCGGGACACTGCTGGAACACAGCAGTAGACACAGTGGGACACAGCGAGGTCACAGCGGTACCCAGCGGGACACAGCGTCGATACAGCGGGGACCCAGCGGGACACAGCGGGGTACACAGCTGGGGACACAATGGGTCACAGCAGTGTACAAAGCGAGGACACAGCGGAACACAGCGTGGGACACAGCGAGGACACAGCGGGACACAGCGGGGACACAGCAGGGACACAGCAGAGACACAGCGGGGGACACAGCCGAACACAACGGGACACAGCGGGGGGCACAGCAGAACACATCGGGGGACAAAGCAGGGTACACAGTGGGACACAACAGGGAACACAGCGAGGACCCAGCGGGACCCAGCGGGACACAGCGTCGATACAGCGGGGACACAGCGTTACACAGCGGGTTAAACAGCTGGGGACACAAAGGGACACAGTGGGGGACCCAGCGGGACACAGCGGGACACAGCGGGCAAAAAGCATGAGACACAGTGGGGGACACAGCTGGAGAAAGCGGGGGACACAGCGAGACACAGCGGGGGACACAGAGGGACACAACAGGGAACACAGCGAGGAACCAGCGGGACCCAGCGGGACACAGCGTCGATATAGCGTGGACACAGCGTTACACAGCAGGTTACACAGCTTGA
>NW_012288825.1:0-3373 GCF_000151885.1 Dipodomys ordii | reverse complement strand
AGAGCGGGGACACAGCGGGGGACACAGCAGGGGACACAGCGGGACACAGCGGGGACACAGCGGGACACAGCGGGGGACACAGCGATGACAGCGGGACACAGCGGGGAAACAGAGGGGACTCAGCGGGGGACACAGAGGGGGACAAATCGGGACACCACCGGACACAGTGGTTCACAGGGGGACACAGCGGGGACACTGCGGGGACAAACCGAGACAAAGCGGTGGACACAACGGGACACAGCGGGACACAGCTGGGGCCACAGCCGGACACAGCGGGGGACAGAAAGGGGGACACAGGGGGACACAGAAAGGAACACAGTGAGGACACAGCGGGACCCAGCGGGACACAGCGTCGATACAGCGGGGACACAGCGGGACACAGCGGGGGGCACAGCGGGACACAGAGGCATACAATGCAGGGGCCAGAGCGGGACACATCGGGGACATATTGGACACAGGGGGACACAGAGGGACACAGCGGGACACTGCAGGGGACACAGAGGGGGACACAGCGGAGGACACTGCGGGACAAAGCGGGGAATACAGCGGGGGACCCAGTGGGACACAGCGGGGAACACAGCGAGGACACAGCGGGACACAGTGGGACACAGCGTCGATACAGTGGGAACATAGCGGGACACAGCGGGACACAGCGGGACACAGCGGGACCCAGCGGGGACATAGCGGGACCCAGCGGGACACAGCGTCGATACACTGGGAACATAGCGGGACACAGCGGGACACAGCAGGACACAGCGGGACCCAGCGGGGACAAAGCGGGACACAGCGGGACACAGTGGGGACACAGCAGCGTACACAGCGGGGGACACAGCGGGACACAGATGGGGACACAGCGGGACAGAGCAGTGGACACAGTGAGGACACAGCGGGACAGAGCGTGTGATGCAGCGAGGACACAGCGGGACACAGCGGGACACAGCGTGGACACAGCAATGGGACTAAGCGGGACATAGCGGGGGACACAGCAGGACAAAACAGGGAACACAGCGAGGACCCAGCGGGACCCAGCGGGACACACCGTCGATACAGCGGGGACACAGCGTTACACAGCGGGTTACACAGCTGGGGACACAAAGGGACACAGTGGGGGACATAGCGGGACACCACGGAACACAGCGAGACACAGCGGGAAACAGCGTTGACCCTGCAGGGACACAACGGGACACAGAGGGGGGCACAGCTGGACACAGTGGGGGACAATGCAGGGGACAGAGCGGAACACAGCGGGGACACAACTGGACACAGGGGGACACAGAGGGACACAGTGGGGCACAGCAGGAGACACAGAGGGGGACACAGCGGGGGACACTGCGGGACAAAGCGGGGAATACAGCGGGGGACCCAGTGGGACACAGCGGGGAACACAGCGAGGACACAGCGGGACACAGTGGGACACAGCGTCGATACAGCGGGAACATAGCGGGACACAGGAGGACACAGCGGGACCCAGCGGGGACAAAGCGGGACACAGTGGGGACACAGCGGGTTACACAGCGGGGGACACAGCGGGATACAGAGGGTGACACAGGGGGACAGAGCGGGGGACACATTGAGGACACAGCATGACAGAGCGTGTGATGCAGCGAGGACACAGCGGGGGACACAGCGGGACACAGCGGGGACAGAGCGGGACACAGCGGGACAAAGCGAGGGACAGAGCAGGACACAGCGGGGGACATAGCGAGGACACAGCGGGACAAAGCGGGACACAGTGGGACACAGTGGGAGACACAGCGGGACGCAGCGGGGGACAAAGCGAAGACACAGCGGGACACTGCGGGAGGCACAGCGAGGACACAATGGGACACAGAGGAACAGAGTGGGACACAGCGGGACACAGCAGGGAACGCAGGGGGACACAGCGGAGGACACCGCGGGACACAGCGGGGGACACAGGGCGGACAAAGCGTGACACAGCGTGGGACACAGCCTGGGACACAGCGGGACACATTGGGGGACACAGTGGGGACACAGCGGGATACAGCAGGGACACAGTGGGATACAGAGGAACACAGCAGGGTACATTGCGGGACACAGCAGGGGACACAGCGGGACACAGTGGGGGACACAATAGGGGACACATCGGGACACAGTGGGTGACACAGCGAGGACACAGCGGGACACAGCGGGACACAGCGGGACACAGCAGGGACACAGCAGAAGACACAGCGGGACACAGCGGGGACAGAGCGGGAGACAGCGGGGCACACAGCGAGGACACAGCGGGGGACACAGCGGGGACACAGCGGGGACTCAGCGGGGGACACAGCGAGGGACATAGCGGGACACCACAGAACACAGCGGGACACAGCGGGAAACAGCTGTGAACCTGCGGGGACACAGCGAGGACACAGCGGGACACAGCGGGGGACACAGCGAGGACACAGCGGGACACAGCGGGGACACAGCGGGGACACAGCGGGACACAGTGGGGTACACAGCTGGGGACACAAAGGGACACACGGGGGACACAGCAAGCACACAGAGGAACACAGCGAGGGACACAGCGAGGACACAGCGGGAGACAGCGGGACACAGGAGGAACACAGCAGTAGACACAGCGGGACACAGCGGGGGACACAGCGAGGTCACAGCAGTACCCAGCGGGACACAGCGTCGATACAGCGGGGACACAGTGGGACACAGCGGGGTACACAGCTGGGGACACAACGGGACACAGCAGGGGACACAGCGAGGACACTTTGGAACACAGCGTGGGACACAGGGAGGACACTTTGTGACACAGCGGGACACAGCGTGGACATAGCATGGACACATCAGGGACACAGCGGGTGCCACAGCCGAACACAACGGGACACAGCGTGGGGCACAGCAGGACACATGGGGGGACACAGCGGGGGACACAGCGGGACACAACAGGGAACACAGCGAGGACCCAGCAGGACCCAGCGGGACACACCATCGATACAGCGGGGACACAGCGTTACACAGTGGGTTACACAGCTGGGGACACAGTGGGACACAGTGGGAGACATAGCAGGACACCATGGAACACAGTGGGACACAGCGGAAAACAGCGGTGACCCTGTAGGGACACAGCGGGACACAGCGGGGGGCACAGCGGGACACAGTGGGGGACAATGCAGGGGACAGAGCGGGACACAGCGGGGACACAGCTGGACACAGGGGGACACAGAGGGACACAGCGGTACACAGCAGGAGACACAGAGGGGGACACAGCGGGGGACACTGCGGGACAAAGCGGGGAATACAGTGGGGGACCCAGTTGGACACAGCGGGGAACACATCGAGGACAGAGCGGGACCCAGCGGGACACAGTGTCGATACAGTGGGAACATAGCGGGACACAGGCGGACACAGCGGGACACAG
>NW_012288824.1:0-1731 GCF_000151885.1 Dipodomys ordii | reverse complement strand
TCAAAAAACCAGGCACCTCTGCTCAGCATCAAGCCCACCTCAGGGGCAGTGATCGGGTAGCGGTGCATTATACGACTACCCAATATACAGACGTGATGGCATTACAGTAAAGTTCTATAGTAGTCCCTGTGTCACGTCTGCAGGGCACCCCTGGCCCAGAGTTCAGGCCTCACAATCGAACCCAAAAAAAAAAATTTGAAGTTCTACCATTTGAGCCATGTCTCCAGCCATACTTTTTGTTGGTTATTTTGAAGATGGATTCTTGAGGACTTTTCTACCTGCGTTAGCTTTGACTTGGATCCTCCAGATCTCAGTTTCTTTTTTTTGGGGGGGGGTCCAGTCGTGGGGCCTGAATTCTGGGCCTGGGCGCTGCCCCTCAGCTCTTCAGCTCAAGGCTAGCGCTCTACCACTTGAGCCTTAGTGCCACTTCCAGCTTTTTTCTTTTTGCTTTTGTGGTGCCAGGGAATCGAACTCAGGGCTTCAGGCATGCAAGGCAAGCACCATAGATCAGTTTCTTGAGTAGTTAGGATGACAGGTGTGAGGCACTAGTGCCCTGAAGAAACTAAATTTTATGTATCTAATTTTTGTGATATTGGGGACTGAACCAGGGCCTCATACATGCTATACTTACTAGGAAGTTCTCTACAGGTAAACTACTCAGCCAGCTACTTTTCTTGCATTGATCATTTTTGAGGTAAGGTCTCCTTTTATGCCCAGACAAGCCTGGACTGCACACCTCCTATTTGTAATTCCCTGAACTCCAATCCCTCCTAGTACTGGTTTTGTTTTGGCCCCTAGTGGCCTTGAACCCAGATCTCTGCCACTTGAAAGAGCTAGGACTACAGACTTGTACCACTATGCTTAGCTTTTTTTTTTTTTTTTTTGAGATTAAGAGTTTCATTAACTGCTGGGCACTGGTGGCTCACGCCTGTAATCCTAGCTCAAGTGGTAGAGCGCTCGCCTTGAGCTGAAGAGCTGAGGGACAGCGCCCAGGCCCAGAGTTCAAGCTCCACGATTGACAAAAAAAAAAAAAAAAATGTTTCATTAACTGCCTACCTTGCATCCTCCTACATGTGCCTCTGAGGAGCTGGGATTAAAGGCTAGTGCCATCATATCTTGTTAATTCTGAACATGTCAGTCATCTTAATCATCATCCCTCTGGGCCTTCCCATGCCACCGCAGGCTCCAGAAACCAAGAGTCTTCCTTCTGTTTCTAGACTGGCTTATTCTGAGTATCATATAAATGCAGTTGTACATTATGTGACCTTTTGTATGTGACTACTTCTTTCTTCAATGACTGTGAATGCATTAAACATTTCATGCACTCTATGCAAGCACTCTACCCTGGAGCTACATCCCCAACTCTACTTCAGTAATTTTCATTGCTAAATGTCTGCATCGACTTGAGCTACTATAGAAAACTGCCAAAACCACATGGCTTAAATAACAAAAATTTGTTTCTCACAGTTCTCAGGTGGGAACTCCAATATCAATGTGCCAACAATGTGGCTCTAGTGAAGACCACCTTCTTGGTTCAGATGGCCATCTTCTTGTATCCAGCCTTGGGCCCACAGTAGAGACTGGCTCTTCTCTATCTCTTCTCATAAGGGCACTAATTCTATTCATGAGGGCCCCACCCTCATACCTTAAACATTTTATAAAGTAGTCACCATCAGAGCTGGGAAGGTGGCTCAGTGGTAGAGCGCTTGCCTTGCATGCCTGAGGCCCTGA
>NW_012288823.1:0-2251 GCF_000151885.1 Dipodomys ordii | reverse complement strand
TCAGGGGACACAGCTGGGGACACAGTGGGACACAGCTGGGGATACAGAGAGGACACAGCAGGGACACTGCGGGACACAGCGGGTCACAGTGGGACACAGCTGGGACACAGAGGGACATAGAGGTTACACAGCCAGGACACACCAGGGACACAGCGGAACATAGCGGGGACACAGCGGGGACACAGCGGGACACAGCGGGACCCAGCGGGGACACAGCGGGGACACAGCGGGACACAGCGGGGGACACAGAGGCCGACACAGCAGGACACAGCGGGACACAACGGGACACAGCGGGACACAGTGGGGACACAGCGAGGACACAGCGGGACACAGCGGGACACAGCATGGACACAGCGGGTCACAGTGGTGAAATAGTGGGGGACACAGCGAGGACACAGTGGGACACAGAAGGACACAGCGGGGACACAGCGGGGGACACAGAGGGACACAGCTGCGGATACAGCGAGGACACAGCAGGGACACTGCGGGACACACCGGGTCACAGCGGGGAAATAGTGGGGGACACAGCGGAGGACACAGCGGGATACAGAAGGAAACAGCGAGGACACAGTGGGGACATAGGGTGACACTGCAGGACACAGTGGGACACAGCGGGGACACAGAGGGACATAGAGGTTACACAGCCAGGACACACCAGGGACACAGTGGAACACAGCGGGGACACAGCGGGGACACAGGGGGACACAGCGGGGGACACAGAGGCGGACACAGCGGGACACAGCTGGGACACAGCGGGGACACAACGGCACACAGCTGGGGACACAGGGGGACATAGGAGTTACACAGCAAGGACATACTAGAGACACAGCGGGACACAGTGGGACACAGAGGGATAAACAGCGAGGACACAGCGTGACACATGGGGACACAGCGGGACACAGCGGGGGACACAGAGAGGACACAGCGGGACACAAATGGGGACACAGCGGGACACAGCGGGAAAGAGTGGGACACAGCGGGGGACACAGCCGGGGACACAGCGGGACACAGCGGGACACAGCTGGGACACAGCGGGGACACAACGGCACACAGCTGGGGACACAGGGGGACATAGGAGTTACACAGCAAGGACATACTAGAGACACAGCGGGACACAGTGGGACACAGTGGGGACACAGCGAGGACACAGCGGGACACAGCGGGACACAGCATGGACACAGCGGGTCACAGTGGGGAAATAGTGGGGGACACAGCGGGGGACACAGCGGGATACAGAAGGACACAGCGAGGATACAGCGGGACACAGGAGGACACAGCGGGCACACAGCGGGGACACAGCGGGGGACACAGTGGGACACAGCGGGGACACAGAGGGACTCAGCGGTTACACAGCGAGGACACACCAGGGACACAGCTGGGACACAGAGGGTCAACAGCGGGGACACAGTGGGGGACACAGCGAGGACACAGCGGGACACAGAGGGATAAACAGCGAGGACACAGCGTGACACATGGGGACACAGCGGGACACAGCGGGGGACACAGAGAGGACACAGCGGGACACAAATGGGGACACAGCAAGGACACAGCGGGACACAGCGGAAAAGAGCGGGACACAGCGGGGGACACAGCCGGGCACACAGCGGGACACAGCAGGGGACACAGCGGGGACACAGCGGGACACAGTGGGGACACACCAGGGACACAGCGGGACACATCGGGGGACACAGCAGGACACTGCGGGGTACTCAGCGGGACACAGCAGGACACAAAGGGACACAGCAGGGACACAGCGGGGGACACAGCCGGACACAGGAGGACACAGCGGGACACAGCGGGGACACAGCAGGGGACACAGCAGGACACAGAGGGGAAACAGGGGGATCAGTGGTTACACAGCGAGGACACACCTGGGACACAGCGGGACACAGCGGAGACACAGCAGGGACACAGTGAGACACAGCGACGACACAGCGGGACACAGCGTGGGATACAGTGGGGGACAGCGGTGACACACCGGCGGACAGCGCGGAGACAGCGGGACACAGCGGGACACAGTGGGGGACACAGTGGGACACAGCGGGGGACACAGCGAGGACACAGCGGGACACAGCGGGGACACAGCTGGGGATGGCGGGGACACACATGCGGACAGCGGGGACACAACAGGACACAGCGGTGGACTTCGGGGACACAGCGGAACACAGCGGGGACACAGCATTGACACAGCGGGTCACAGCCTGGACACAGTGGGGGACACAGTGAGGACACAGCGGGACACAGAGGGATG
>NW_012288822.1:0-10093 GCF_000151885.1 Dipodomys ordii | reverse complement strand
AGCGGGGTACACAACGGGACACAGCAGGGACACAGCAGTGCGCACAGTGGGAAACAGTGGGACACAGCGGGGGACAAAGCAGGACAAACCGGGATACAGGGGGACAAAGCCGGGGACACATCGGGGGACACATAACTGCACACAGCGGGAGAGTGTGGAACACAGCAGGGACACAGCGGGGACACAGAGGGACATCGCAGGAACAAAGCGAGGACAGAGCGAGACACAGAGGTACACAGCGAGGGACACAGCGGGGGACAGTGGGGACAAACCGGGGAACAACGGGGACACAGCAGGACACAGCTGGGACACAGCAGGGGCACAGCGGTACACAGCGGGAGACACAGTGGGACACAGCAGGGGATACAGCGAGGACACAGAGGGGACATAGGGGGACACTGCGGGACACAGTGGGACACAGCGGGGACACAGAGGGACATAGCAGTTACACAGTGAGGACACACCAGGGACACAGCAGGACACAGCGGGGACAGAGCCGGGACACGGCGGGACAAAGCGAGGGACACAGTGGCGGACAAAGCAGGACACAGCGGGACAAAGCAGGACAGAGCAGAACACAGAGAGAACACAACGGGACACAGCTAGGACACATCGGGGACAAGCTGGGACACAGCGGGGACACAGCGGCACACAGCGGGAGACACAGTGGGACACAGCAGGGGATACAGCGAGGACACCGAGGGGACATAGTGGGACACTGCGGGACACAGTGGGACACAGCGTGGACACAGAGGGACATAGCAGTTACACAGCGAAGACACACCAGGGACACTGCGGGACACAGCGGGGACACAGCGGGGACACAGCGGGGGACACTGTAGGGGACACAGCGGTAAACAGCGGGGGACACAGCGGGACTCAGCGGGGGACACAGGGGAACACAGCAGGACACAGCCGGACACAGCTGGGGACACAGCGGGTGACACAGCGGAGGAAACAGCGGGAACCAGTGGGGGACACAGCGAGGACACAGCAGGACACAGCGGGGGACAAAGCAGGACACAGCGGGGTACACAGAGGCAGACAAAGTGGTACACATCTGGACACAGCGGGGACACAGCGGGACACAGCGGGACACAGCAGGGACACACATGCGGACAGCGGGGACACAACGGGACACAGCGGGGGACATCAGGGACACAGCGGGACAGAGCGGGACACAGCGGGACACAGCGAGGACACAGCAGGACACAGCGGGGTACACAGCGGGACACAGGGGGGAAACAGCAGGGGCACAGTGGGAAACAGCGGGACACAGCGGGGGACAAAGCGGGACACACCGGGATACAGCGGGACACAGCCGGGGACACAGCGGGGGACACAGAGCCGCACACAGCTGGAGAGAGTGGAACACAGCAGGGACACAGCGGGGCCACAGTGGAATATCGCGGGGACAAGGCGAGGACAGAGCGGGACAGAGAGGTACACAGCAAGGGACACAGCGGGGGACAGTAGGGACAAACCAGGGAACAACGGGGACACAGCGGGACACATCGGGGACACAGCGGGACACAGCGGTACACAGAGTGGTACACAGTGGGACACATCGGGGATACAGCAGGGACACAGCGGGACAGAGCGGGGGACAGAGCAGGATATAGTGGGGGACACAACGGGACACAGCGGGGACACAGCGGGACAGAGCGGGGAACACAGCGGGATATAGCAGGGGACACAACGAGGACAAAGCGGGACACAGAGGGACACAGCATGGGACACAGCCAGGCCACAGCGGGTCCCAGCGGGACACAGCGGGGGACACAGCAGGGGACACAGCAGGACAGAGGGTGACACAGCGGGACACAGGGGGGACAGAGCGGTGGACACAGCGGGACACAAAAGGGGACCCAGCGTTACACAGCGGGGACACAGCAGGACACAGCGGGGACACAGCAGGGGACACAGCAGGACACAGAGGGGAACAAAGGGGGCACACAGCGGGACACCGCGGGGGACACAGAGGGACAAAGCGGGACACAGTGGGGACACAGTGGGACACAGCGGGGACACAGCGGGGGACACAGCGGGGACACAGCGGGGGACACAGCGGGGACACAGCGGGGACACAGCGGGACACACCGGGGACAAAGCGGGGACACAGCGGGACACAGCAGCGACACAGCAGAACACAGTTGGGGACACAGTGGAACACAGCCTGGGACAGAGCGGGACACAGCGTGGACACAGCGGGACACAGCGAGACACAGCAGTGACAAAGCGGCGACACAGCGGGACACATCAGGACACAGCGGGACACAGCGGGGGACAGAGGGGACACACCGGTGGACAACGGGGACACAGTAGGACAGCGCGGGGGTCACAGTGGGAAACAGCGGAGACACAGGGGGACACAGGGGACGACACAGAGGGACACAGCGGGACACAGCGGGACTGAGCGGGGACACAGCGGGAACAAAGCGGGGGACACGGTGGGGGATACAGCGGTAAACAGCGGGGGACACAGCGGGACTCAGTTGGGGACACATAAAAGGACACAGCAGGTGACACAGCGGGGGACACAGCGAGGACACAGCAGGACACAGCGGGGTACACAGAGGCAGACACAGCGGTACACATCGGAACACAGGGGGGACACAGCGAGACACAACGGGACACAGCGGGTACACAGCAGGACACAGCCGGGAAACAGCGGGGACACAGCGAGACACAGCGGGACCCAGCGGGGACACAGCGGGGACACAGCGGGACACAGAGAAGACACAGTGGGACACAGCGGGGAACACAGCGGGGACACAGCGGGACACAGCGGGGGACACAGCAGGGGACACATCGGGGGACAGCGGGGACACAGAGGGACACGGCAGGACACAGCGGGGAACCAGCAAGGACACAACGGGACACAGCGGGACACAGCGGGGGACGCAGCCGGGTACACAGCGGGACACAGCGGGACACAGCGGGGACAAAGCGGGAATAAAGCCCGGACACAGCGGGACACAGCGGGACAAAACGGGACACAGCTGGACACAGCGGAGACACAGCAGGGGACTCAGCGGGGGACAGCTGGGACACAGCTGGACACAGCAGGACACAGCGGGAAACAGCGGGGACACAGTGAGGACACAGCGGGACACAGCGGGACACAGAGGGGACACAGCGGGGGACAGCAGGGAGACACAGCGGAGACAGAGTGGGGACACAGCGGAACACAGTTCGGACACAGCGTGCGACAGCAGGGAGACACAGCGGGGACACAGCGGGGACACATCGTTACACAGCGGGACACAGGGGGTACACAGCAGGACACAGCGGGACACAGCGGGAAACACAACCTGACACAGCGTTGGACACAGCGGGACACAGCGGGGGACACAGCAGGACAAAGCGGGACAGAGTGGGGACAGAGTGGGACACAGCAGGGACACAGCGGGGGACACAGCGGGGACATAGCGGGACACACCAGGGACACAGCGGGGACACAGCGGGACACAGCAGCGACACAGCGGAACACAGCGGGGGACACAGCGGGACACAGCCTGGGACAGAGCGGGACACAGCGTGGACACAGCGGGACACAGCGAGACACAGCAGTGACAAAGCGGCGACACAGCGGGACACATCGGGACACAGCGGGACACAGCGGGGACACAGCGGGGGACAGAGGGGACACACAGGTGGACAACGGGGACACAGCAGGACAGCGCGGGGGTCACAGTGGGAAACAGCGGAGACACAGGGGGACACAGCGGGGACACAGCAGGGGACACAGCTGGACACAGAGGGGAACAAAGGGGGCACACAGCGGGACACAGTGGGACACAGCGGGGTACAGAGCGAGACACAGCAGGGACACAGCAGGGGCAGAGTGGGAAACAGCGGGACACAGCGGGTGACAAAGCGGGACACACCGGGATATAGCGGGACAGAGCGCGGGACACAGCGGGGGGACACAGAGCCGCACACAGCAGGAGAGAGTGGAACACAGCAGGGACACAGCGGGGCCACGGCGGGATATCGCGGGGACAAAGCGAGGACAGAGCGGGACACAGAGGTACACAGCAAGGGACACAGCAAGGGACACAGCGGGGGACAGTGGGGACAAACCGGGGAACCACGGGGGCACAGCGGGACACAGCTGGGACACAGCGAGGACACAGCGGGACACAGCGGGGACACAGAGGGACACAGTGGGACACAGCGGGGTACACAGTGGGACACATCGGGGATATAGCAGGGACACAGCGGGACACAGCGGGGGACAGAGCAGGATATAGCGGGGGACACAACGGGACACAGGGGGACACAGCGGACAGAGCGGGGAACACAGCGGGATATAGCAGGGGACACAACGAGGACAAAGCGGGACACAGAGGGACACAGCAGGGGACACAGCAAGGCCACAGCGGGACACAGCGGGACACAGCGGGGGACACAGCAGGGGACACAGCAGGACAGAGGGTGACACAGCGGGACAAGGGGGGACACAGCGGTGGACACAGCGGGACACAAAGGGGGACCCAGCGTTACACAGCGGGGACACAGCGGGACACAGCGGGAACACAGCAGGGGACACAGCAGAACAAAGGGGGCACACAGCGGGACACAGTGGGACACAGCGGAGTACACAGCGGGACACAGCGGGGACACAGTGAGGACACAGCGGGACACAGCGGGACACAGCAGGGCACACAGCGGGGGACACAAAGGGGGACACAGAGGGATACAGAAGGACACAGCGAGGACACAGCGGGACACAGGAGGACACAGCGGGGACACAGCTGTGACACGGCGGGGGACACAGTGGGACACAGCGGGGACACAGAGGGACTCAGCGGTTACACAGCGAGGACACACCAGGGACACAGCAGGACACAGCGGACACACAGCGGGGACACAGCGGGACACACAGAGGACACAGAGGGACACAGCGGGGGATACAGCGGGGGACAGCGGTGACACAGGGGGACACAGCGGAGGACACAGCAGGACACAGTGGGGGACACAGATTGGGACACAGCGGGACACAGCGGGGGACACAGTGGAACACAGTGAGGACACAGCATGTCACAGCGGGACACAGCGGGGACACAGCGGGACACAGCGGGGGACACAGGCCGACAAAGCAGGACACAGCGGGACACAGCGGGAAACAGCAGGACACAGCGGGGGACACATGGGGACACAGCGGGGGTCACAGCAAGAACACAGCGGGACACAGGAGGACACAGCGGATACACGGCGGGGACACAGCGCGGACACAGCGAGACCCAGCGGGACCCAGCGGGGACACAGCAGGGACACAGCGGGACCCAGCGGGGAACACAGAGGGACATAGCAGTTACACAGCGAGGACACACCAGGGACACAGCGGGACACAGCGGGGACACAGCCGGGACACAGCGGGACCCAGCGGGGACACAGCGGGGACACAGCGGGGACACAGAGGGACAAAGCAAGGGACAGAGAGGCGGACACAGCAGGACACAGCGGGACAAAGCAGGACAGAGCGGAACACAGAGAGAACACAACGGGACACAGCTAGGACACATCTGGGACACAGTGGGGACACAGCGGCACACAGCGGGAGACACAGTGGGACACAGAAGGGGATACAGCGAGGACACAGAGGGGACATAGGGGGACACTGCGGGACACAGTGGGACACAGCGTGGACACAGAGGGATATAGCAGTTACACAGCGAGGACATACCAGGGACACAGCGGGACACAGCGGGGACACAGAGGGGACACAGCGGGGGACACAGTGTGGGACACAGGGGTAAACAGCGGGGGACACAGTGGGACTCAGCGGGGGACACAGCAAAGAACACAACGGGACACAGCGGGGGACACAGGGGAACACAGCAGGACACAGCCGGACACACCTGGGGACAGAGCGGGTGACACAGCGGAGGAAACAGCGGGAACCAGCGGGGGACACAGCGAGGACACAGCAGGACACAGCGGGGGACACAGCAGGACACAGCAGAGTACACAGAGGCAGACACAGCTGTACACATTGGGACACAGCGGGGACACAGCAGGACACAGCGGGACACAGCGGGGGGCACACCGGGGGAGAGCAGGCACACAGAGGGACACAGCGGGACACAGCGGGACACAGCGGGACACAGCGGGGAACACAGCAGGACGCACAGCGGGACACAGTGGGACACAGCGGGGGACACAGCATGGACACAGCAGGTCACAGCGGGGAAATAGTGGGGGACACAGCGGGGGACACAGCGGGATACAGAAGGACACAGTGAGGACACAGCGGAACACAGGAGGACACAGCGGGGACATGGCGGGGATACAGCTGGGGACACAGTGGGACACAGCTGGGGATACAGTGGGACACAGCAGGGGATACAGCGAGGACACAGAGGGGACATAGGGGGACACTGCGGGACACAGTGGGACACAGCGGGGACAGAGAGACATAGCAGTTACACAGCGAGGACACACCAGGGACACAGAGGGACACAGCGGGGACACAGCAGGGGACACAGTGGGGGACACAGCGGTAAACAGTGGGGGACACAGCGGGACTCAGCGGGGGACACAGCAAAGAACACAGCGGGACACAGCGGGGGACACAGGGGAACACAGCAGGACACTGCCGGACACACCTGGGGACAGATCGGGTGACACAGCGGAGGAAACAGAGGGAACCAGCGGGGGACACAGCGAGGACACAGCAGGACACAGCGGGGGACACAGCAGGACACAGCGGAGTACACAGAGGCAGACACAGCTATACACATCGGGACACAGCGGGGACACAGCAGGACACAGCGGGACACAGCGGGGGACACACCGGGGGAGAGCAGGCACACAGAGGGACACAGCGGGAAACAGCGGGGAACACAGCGGGACGCACAGCGGGACACAGTGGGACACAGCGGGGGACACAGCATGGACACAGCGGGTCACAGCGGGGAAATAGTGGGGGACACTCGGGGGACACAGCGGGATACAGAAGGACACAGCGGAACACAGGAGGACACAGCGGGGACACGGCGGGGACACAGCTGGGGACACAGTGGGACACAGCTGGGGATACAGTGGGACACAGCAGGGGATACAGCGAGGACACAGAGGGGACATAGGGGGACACTGCGGGACACAGTCAGACACAGCGGGGACAGAGAGACATAGCAGTTTCACAGCGAGGACACACCAGGGACACTGAGGGACACAGCGGGGACACAGCGGGGGACACAGTGGGGGACACAGCGGTAAACAGCGGGGGACACAGTGGGACTCAGCGGGGGACACAGCAAAGAACACAGGGGGACACAGCGGGGTACACAGGGGAACACAGCGGGACACAACCGGACACAGCTGGGGACACAGCGGGTGACACAGCGGGGATACAGCGGGACACAGTGGGGACGCAGCAGGGGACACAGCTGGACACAGAGGGGAACAAAGGGGGCACACAGCGGGACACAGTGGGACACAGCGGGGTACACAGCGTGGCCACAGCGGGACATTGCGGGGACAAAGCGAGGACAGAGCGGGACACAGAGGTACACAGCGAGGGACACAGCGGGGGACAGTGGGGACAAAACGGGGAGCAAGGGGGACACAGCGGGACACAGCTAGGACACAGCAGGGACACATCGGGGACACAGCAGGGGACACAGTGGGACACAGCAGGGGATACAGAGGGGCATAGCAGTTACACAGCGAGGACACACCAGGGAAACTGAGGGACACAGCGGGGACACAGCAGGGACACAGCGGGGGACACAGTGGGGGACACAGCGGAAAACAGCGGGCGACACAGCGGGACTCAGCGAGGGACACAGCAAAGAACACAGCGGGACAGAGCGGGGGACACAGTGGAACACAGCGGGACACAGCCGGACACAGCTGGGGACACAGCGGGTGACACAGCCGGGGAAACAGCGGGAAACAGCGGGGGACACAGCCAGGACACAGCAGGACACAGCGGGGGACACAGCAGGACACAGTGGGGTACAAAGAGGCAGATACAGCGGTACACATCGGGACAGAGTGGGGACACAGCAGGACACAGAGGGACACAGCGGGGGACACACCGGGGGAGAGCAGTCACACAGCGGGACACAGCAGGACACAGCGGGACACAGCGGGACACAGCGGGACACACAGCGGGACACAGCGGGACACAGCGGGGGACACAGCATGGACACAGCGGGTCACAGTGGGGAAATAGTGGGGGACACAGCGGGGGACCCAACGGGATACAGAAGGACACAGCGAGGACACAGCGGGACACAGGAGGACACAGCGGGGACACGGCGGGGACACAGCTGGGGACACGGTGGGCCACAGCTGAGGATACAGAGAGGACACAGCAGGGACACTGCGGGACACAGCGGGACACAGCGGGGAAATAATGGGGGACACAGTGGGATACAAAAGGAAACAGCGAGGACACTGCGGGGACAGAGTGGGACACTGCGGGACACAGTGGGACACAGCGGGGACACAGAAGGACATAGAGGTTACACAGCGAGGACACACCAGGGACACAGCGGGACACAGCGGGGACACAGCGGGGACACAGCGGGACACAGCGGGAAAGAGCGGGACACAGCGGGGGTCACAGCCCGGGACACAGCGCGGTACAGCGGCACACAGTGGTGTCACAGCGGGGGACACAGCGGGGGACACAACGGGTGACACAGCGGGACACAGTGGGGTACAAAAAGGGACACAGTGGGGGACACTGTAGAGGACACAGTGGGATATATCGGGACACAGCGGGACACAGCGGGGAACACAGCGGGGGACAGAGCGGGACACAGCGGGGAAATAGTGGGCGACACAGCGGGGGACACAGCGGGATACAGAAGGACACAGCGAGGACACAGCAGGACACAGGAGGACACAGCGGGGACACAGCGGGGACACAGTGGGACACAGCAGGGGATACAGCGAGGACACAGCAGGGACACAGCGGGACACAGCGGACACACAGTGGGGACACAGCGGGATACAGTGAGGACACAGCAGGACACAGCGGGGGATACAGCAGGGGACAGCGGTGACACACCGGCGGACAGCGGGGACACAGCGGGACACAGCCGGACACAGCGGGAGACACAGCGGGACACAGTGGGGGACACAGAGGGGGACACAGCGGGACACAGCGGGGGACACAGTGGAACACAGCGAGGACACAGGGGGACACAGCGGGACACAGCAGGGACATAGAGGGACATAGCAGTTACACAGCGAGGACACACCAGGGACACAGCGGGACACAGCGGACACACAGCCGGGACCCAGCGGGACCCAGCGGGTACACAGCCAGGACCCAGCCGGACCCAGCGGGGACACAGCAGGACAAAGCGGGGGACACAGATGGGGACACAGCAGGACCCAGCGGGACACACAGAGACAGAGCGGGACACAGGGAGAACACAACGGGACACAGCGGGACACAGCAGGGGACACAGCAGGGGACACAGCGGGACACAGCGGGGGACACAGCGGGACACAGCGGGACACAGAGGGGACAAAGCAGCAGACAAAGCGGGGACACAGAGGGACACAGCGGGACAAAACGGGACACAGCTGGACACAGCGGGTACACAGCAGGGGACACAGCGGGGGACAGCGGGGACACAGCCTGATACAGCAGTACACAGCGGGAAACAGCGGGGACACAGCAAGGACACAGTGGGACACAGCGAAGACACAGCGGGACACAGAGGGGACACAGCGGGGGACAGCAGGGAGACACAGCGGGGACACAGCGGGGACACAGCGGAACACAGTGGGGACACAGCGGGGGACACAGCCGGAGACACAGCGGGACACAGCAGGGGACACAGCGGGGACAGAGCGGGACAGAGTGGGGACACAGTGGGACACAGCGGGACACATCGGGGGACACAGCAGGACACTGCAGGGTACACAGCGGGACACAGCGGGACACAGTGGGACACAGCGGGGACACAGCAGGGGACACAGCGGGAAAGAGCGGGATACAGCGGGGGACACAGCCGGGGACACAGTGGGACACAGCAGGGGACACTGCGGGGACACAGCGGGACACAGTGGGGACACAGCGGGACACAGCGGGACACATCGAGGACAAGCAGGACACTGA
>NW_012288821.1:0-2722 GCF_000151885.1 Dipodomys ordii | reverse complement strand
CGGTACACAGTGGGGTCTCAGCGGGGGACACTGTCGGAGTTTTAGTGTGATTTTTTCATGGGACACTATGGATACACAGTGGGACACAGTGGGGACACAGCGTGACACATCTGGGGACACAACAGGACACTGCAGGTACACAGCGGGACACAGCGGGACACAGTGTGATTAGCGGTGTCACATCATGGGACACATCTTGAAATATTGGGTTTCAGCGGTTGTCACATCCGGTGACACAGCAGGACCCAGCAGGGGACAGAGCGGGGACACAGTGGGACACAGTGGGGACACAGCGGGACACAGCGGGACACATCGGGGGACAAGCAGGACACTGAAGGGTACACAGCGGTACACAGTGGGACACAGCGGGGACACAGCAGAGGACACAGCAGGACACAGAGGGGAACAAAGGGGGCACACAGCGAGACACAGTGGGACACAGCGGGGTACACAGCGGGACACAGCAGGGACACTGCAGGGGCACAGTGGGAAACAGTGGGACAGAGCGGGGAACAATGCGGGACAAACCGGGATACAGGGGGACACAGCGATGGACACAGCGGGGGACACAGAGCTGCACACAGCGGGAGAGAGTGGAACACAGCAGGGCCACAGCGGTGCCACAGCGGGACATCACAGGAACAAAGCAAGGCCAGAGCGAGACACAGAGGTATACAGTGAGGGACACAGCGGGGGACAGTGGGGACAAACCGGGGAACAATGGGGACACAGCGGGACACAGCTGGGACACAGCGGGGACACAACGGCACACAGCTGGGGACACAGGAGGACATAGCAGTTACACAGCGAGGACACACTAGAGACACAGCGGGACACAGTGGGACACAGTGGGGACACAGCGAGGACACAGCGGGACACAGCGGGACACAGCATGGACACAGCGGGTCACAGTGGGGAAATAGTGGGGGACACAGCGGGGGACACAGCGGGATACAGAAGGACACAGCGAGGACACAGCGGGACACAGGAGGACACAGCGGGGACACAGCGGGGACACAGCGTGGGACACAGTGGGACACAGCGGGGACACAGAGGGACTCAGCGGTTACAAAGCAAGGACACACCAGGGACACAGCGGGACACAGCGGACACACAGCGGGGACACAACGGGACACAGTGAGGACACAGCGGGACACAGCGTGGGATACAGCGGGGGACAGCGGTGACACACCGGCGGACAGCGGGGACACAGCGGGACACAGCCGGACACAGCGGGGGACACAGCGGGACACAGCGGGGGACACAGTGGAACACAGCTAGGACACAGCGGGACACAGCGGGACACAGCGGGACACAGCGGGGACACAGAGGTACATAGCAGTTACACAGTGAGGACACATCAGGGACTCAGCGGGACACAGCGGACACACAATCGGGACTCAGCGTGACCCATCGGGTACACAGCCAGGACCCAGCCGGACCCAGCGGGGACACAGCAGGACAAAGCGGGGGACACAGATGCGGACACAGCAGGACCCAGCGGGACACACAGAGACAGAGCGGGACACAGGGATAACAGATCGGGACACAGCGGGACACAGCGGGGGACACAGCAGGGGACACAGCGGGACACAGCGGGGGACACAGCGGGACACAGCGGGACACAGAGGGGACAAAGCAGGGGACAAAGCGGGGACACAGCGGGACACAGCGGGACAAAACGGGACACAGCTGGACACAGCGGGCACACAGCAGGGGACACAGCGGGGGACAGCGGGGACACAGCCTGATACAGCAGTACACAGCGGGAAACAGCGGGGACACAGCAAGGACACAGTGGGACACAGCGTAGACACAGCGGGACACAGAAGGGACACAGCGGGGGACAGCAGGGAGACACAGCGGGGACACAGGGGAACACAGTGGGGACACAGCGGGGGACACAGCCGGAGACACAGCGGGACACAGCAGGGGACACAGCGGGGACACAGCGGGACACAGTGGGGACACAGTGGGACACAGCGGGACACATCGGGGGACACAGCAGGACACTGCAGGGTACACAGCGGGACACAGCGGGACACAGTGGGACACAGCGGGGACACAGCAGGGGACACAGCAGGAAAGAGCGGGACACAGCGGGGGACACAGCCGGGGACACAGCGGGACACAGCAGGGGACAGAGCGGGGACACAGCGGGACACAGTGGGGACACAGCGGGACACAGCGGGACACATCGGGAGACAAGCAGGACACTGCAGGGTACACAGCGGGACACAGTGGGACACAGCGGGGACACAGCAGGGGACACGGCAGGACACAGAGGGGAACAAAGGGGGCACACAGCGGGACACAGCAGGCGACACAGCGGGGACACAGCGGGACACAGTGGGGACACAGCAGGACTCAGTGGGACACATCGGGGGACACAGCAGGACACTGCAGGGTACACAGCGTGACACAGCGGGACACAGCGGGGACACAGCAGGACACAGAGGGGAACAAAGGGGGCACACAGCGGGACACAGTGGGACACAGCGGGGTACACAGCGGGACACAGCAGGGACACTGCAGGGGCACAGTGGGAAACAGTGGGACATAGCAGGGGACAATGCGGGACAAACCGGGATACAGGGGGACACAGCGATGGACACAGCGGGGGACACAGAGCTGCACACAGCGGGAGAGAGTGGAACACAGCAGAGACACAGCGGGGCCACAGCGGAACATCGAGGAACAAAGCGAGGACAGAGCGAGACAC
>NW_012288820.1:0-7453 GCF_000151885.1 Dipodomys ordii | reverse complement strand
ACAGAAGGACATAGCGTGGACACAGCGGGGACATAGGGTGACACTGCGGGACACAGTGGGACACAGCGGGGACACAGAGGGACATAGAGGTTACACAGCCAGGACACACCAGGGACACAGCGGAACACAGCGGGGACACAACGGGGACACAGCGGGAACCAGCGGGACCCAGCGGGGACACAGCGGGGACACAGCGGGACACAGCGGGGGACACAGAGGCGGACACAGCAGGACACAGCGGGACACAGCGGGAGACAGCGGGACACAGCGGGGACACAGCGAGGACACAGCGGGACACAGCATGGACACAGCGGGTCACAGTGGGAAAATAGTGGGGGACAAAGTGGGGGACACAGCGGGATACAGAAGGACACAGCGAGGACACAGCGGGACACAGGAGGACAAAGCCGGGACACAGCGGGGACACAGCGGGGGACACAGTGGGACACAGCGGGGACACAGAGGGACTCAGCGGTTACACAGCGAGGACACACCAGGGACACAGCGGGACACAGCGGAGACACAGCGGGGACACAGCGGGACACAGCGAGGACACAGCGGGACAAGGGGGGATACAGCGGGGGACAGCGGTGACACACTGGGGGACAGCGGGGACACAGCTGGACGCAGTGGGACACAGCGGGCTACACAGCGGGACACAGTGGGGGACACAGCGGGGGACACAGCAGGACACAGCGGGGGACACAGCGGGACACAAATGGGGACACAGAAAGGACACAGCGGGACACAGCGGGAAAGAGCGGGACACAATGGGGGATACAGCAAAGACACAGCGGGACACAGAAGGACACACATCGAGGACAAAGCGTGACACATGGGGACACAGCGGGACACAGCGGGACACATCGGGCGATACAGCAGGACACTGCGGGGTACAGAGCGGGACACAGCAGGACACAAAGGGACACAGCAGGGACACAACAGGGGACACAGCGGGACACAAAGTGGCACACACCGTTACACAGCGGGGACACAGCGGGACACAGCAGCCAGACAGCGGAACACAGCGGGGGACACAGCGGGACACAGCCTGGGACAGAGTGGGACACAGCGTGGACACAGCGGGACACAGCGAGACACAGCAGTGACAAAGCGGTGACACAGCGGGACACATCGGGACACAGCCGGACACAGCGGGGACACAGCGGGGGTCAGAGGGGACACACCGGTGGACAACGGGGACACAGCAGGACAGCGCGGGGGTCACAGTGGGAAACAGCGGACACACAGGGGTACACAGGGGGCGACACAGAGGGACACAGCGGGACACAGCGGGACAGAGCGGGGACACAGCGGGGACAAAGCGGGGGACACAGTGCGGACACATCGGTACACAGCGGGGACACAGAGGGACTCAGCGGTTACACAGCGAGGACACACCAGGGACACAGCGGGACACAGCGGAGACAAAGCGGGGACACAGTGAGACACAGCGAGGTCACAGCGGGACACTGCGGAAGACACAGCTGGGGACAGCGGTGACACACCGGTGGACAGCGGGACACAGCGGGGGACACAGCAGGACACAGCGGGGGACACAGCGGGGGACACAGCGGGACACAGCTGGGGACACATCGAGGACACAGCGGGGACACACAGGGTACAGTAGGCACACAGCGGGACACAGCGGAACACAGCAGGACACAGAGGGACACAGCGGGGAACACAGCGGGGACACAGCGGGACGCAGAGGGACACAGCGGGACACAGTGGGAGACACAGCGGGGGACACAGCAGGGGACACAGCGGGACACAAATGGGGACACAGCAAGGACAGAGCGGGACACAGCGGGAAAGAGCGGGACACAGTGGGGGACACAGCGAAGACACAGCGGGACACAGAAGGACACACAGCGAGGACACAGCGTGACACATGGGAACACAGTGGGAAACAGCGGGGACAGAGCGGGGACCCAGCGGGACTCAGCGGGTGACAAAGCGGGGAACAGCGGGGACACAATGGGACACAGCGGGGGACATCGGGGACACAGCGGGACAAAGCGGGAAACAGCGGAACACAGGGGGGATAAAGCAGGGACACAGCGGGTCACAGCGGGGAAACAGTGGGGGACACAGCGGAGGACTCAGCGGGATACAGAAGGACACAGCGAGGACACAGCGGGGACATAGGGTGACCCTGCGGGACACAGTGGGACACAGCGGGGACACAGAGGGACATAGAGGTTACACAGCCAGGACACACCAGGGACACAGCGGAACACAGCGGGGACACAGCGGGGACACAGCGGGACACAGCGGGACCCAGCGGGGACCCAGCGGGGACACAGCGGGACACAGCGGGGACACAGATGCGGACACAGCAGGACACAGCGGGACACAGCGGGAGACAGCGGGACACAGCGGGGACACAGCGAGGACACAGTGGGACACAGCGGGACACAGCATGGACACAGCGGGTCACAGTGGGGAAATAGTGGGGGACACAGCGGGATACAGAAGGACACAGCGAGGACACAGCGGGACACAGGAGGACACAGCGGGGACACAGCGTAGACACAGCGGGGGACACAGTGGGACACAGCGGGAACACAGCGGGACACAGTGGGGGACACAGCGGGTGACACAGCGGGACAAAGCGGGACCCAGCGGGACCCAGCGGGACCCAGCGGGGACACAGCGGGGACACAGCGGGACACAGCGGGGGACACAGAGGCGGACACAGCAGGACACAGCGGTTCACAGCGGGAGACAGCGGGACACAGCGGGGACACAGCGAGTACACAGTGGGACACAGCGGGACACAACATGGACACAGCGGGTCAAAGTGGGGAAATAGTGGGGGACACAGCGGGGGACACAGCAGGATACAGAAGGACACAGCGAGGACACAGCGGGACACAGGAGGACACAGCAGGGGCACAGCGGGGACACAGCGGGGGACGCAGTGGGACACAGCGGGGACACAGAGGGACTCAGTGGTTACACAGCGAGGACACACCAGGGACACAGCGGGACACAGCGGACACACAGTGGGGACACAGCGGGACAAAGCGAGGACACAGCGGGACACAGCGGGAGATACAGCGGGGGACAGCGGTGACACACCGGCGACAGCGGGGACACAGCGGGACACAGCGGGACACAGCGGGGGACACAGCGGGACACAGTGGGGGACACAGCGGGGGACACAGCGGGACACAATTGGGGACACAGCGAGGACACAGCGGGGACACAGCGGGGGACACTGTGGGACACAGCGGGGGACACAGCGAGGACACAGCGGGGACATAAGGGGACACTGCTGGACACAGTGGAACACAGCGGGGACACAGAGGGACATAGCAGTTACACAGCGAGGACACACCACAGACACAGCGGGACATATCGGGGACACAGCGGGGACACAGCGAGACACAGCGGGACACAGAGGGGACACTGCAGAGACACAGCGGGACACAGCGGGGGACACAGCGGGACACAGCGTGGGACAGAGCAGGACACAGCATGGACACAGTGGGACACAGCGGGGGACCCAGCTGGGACACAGCAGGTCAACAGCGGGGACACAGTGCGGGACACAGCGAGGACACAGCGGGACACAGAGTGATACACAGCGAGGACACAGCGTGACACATGGGGACACAGTGGGACACAGCGGGGGACACAGAGAGGACACAGCAGGACACAAATGGGGACACAGCAAGGACACAGCGGGACACAGCGGGAAAGAGCGGGACACAGCCGGGGACACAGCCGGGGACACAGCGGGACACAGCAGAGGACACAGCGGGGACACAGCGGGACACAGTGGGGACACAGCGGGACACAGCGGGACACAGCGGGGGACACAGCAGGACACTGTGGGACACTGCGGGGTACACAGCAGGACACAGCAGGACACAAAGGGACACAGCAGGGACACAGCGGGAGACACAGCGGGACACAGCAAGGACACAGCGGGACACAGGAGGACACATCGGGACACAGCGGGGACACAGCAGGGGACACAGCAGGACACAGAGGGGACACAGAGGGACTCAGCGGTTACACAGCGAGGACACACCTGGGACACAGCGGGACACAGCGGAGACACAGCAGGGACACAGTGAGACACAGCGACGACACAGCGGGACACAGCGTGGGATACAGCGGGGGACAGCGGTGACACACCGGCGGACAGCGGGGAGACAGCTGGACACAGCGGGACACAGTGGGGGACACAGTGGGACACAGCGGGGGACACAGCGAGGACACAGCGGGACACAGCGGGGACACAGCTGGGTATAGCGGGGACACACATGCGGACAGCAGGGACACAACGGGACACAGCGGTGGACATCGGGGACACAACGGAACACAGCGGGGACACAGCAGGGACACAGCGGGTCACAGCCTGGACACAGTGGGGGACACAGTGAGGACACAGCAGGACACACAGGGATACACAGAGAGGACACAGCGTGACACATGGGGACACAGCAAGGACAAAGAGGGACACAGCGGGAAAGAGCGGGACACAGACGGGGACACAGCTGGACATAGCAGGGGACACAGCGGGGAAACAGCCGGACACAGTGGGACACAGCGGGGACACAGCAGGGGACACAGCGGGAAAGAGCAGGACTCTGCGGGGGACACAGCCGGGGAGACAGCGGGACACAGCGGGACACATCTGGGGACACAGCAGGACACTGCAGGGTACACAGCGGGACACAGCGGGACACAGCGGGGACACAGCAGGGGACACAGTGGGAAAGAGCGGGACACAGCGGGAGACACAGCCTGGGACACAGCGGGACACAGCAGGGTACACAGCAGGGACACAGCAGGACACAGCGGGGACACAGCGGGACACAGAGGGGAACAAAGGGGGCACACAGCGGGACACAGTGGGCCACAGCGGAGTACACAGCGGGACACAGCAGAGACACTGCAGGGGCACAGTGGGAAACAGTGGGACACAGTGGGGGACAATGCCGGACAAACAGGGATGCAGGGGGACACAGCGATGGACACAGCGGGGGACACAGAGCTGCACACAACGGGAGAGAGTGGAACACAGCAGGGACACAGCGGGGCCACAGCGGGACATCGCAGGAACAAAGGGAGGACAGAGCGAGACACAGAGGTACACAGCGAGGGACACAGCGGGGGACAGTGGGGACAAACCGGGGAACAACGGGGACACAGCGGGACACAGCTGGGACACAGCGGGATACAGCGGCACACAGCGGGGGACACAGTGGGGACACAGCGGGACACAGTCGGACACAGCGGGACACAGCGGGACACATCGGGGGACACAGCAGGACACTGCGGGGTACACAGCGGGACACAGCAGGACACAAAGGGACACAGTAGGGACACAGCGGGAGACACTGCGGGACACAGCAAGGACACAGGAGGACACAGCGGCACACAGCGGGGACACAGCAGGGGACACAGCAGGACACAGAGGGGACACAGAGGGACTCAGCGGTTACACAGCGAGGATACATCTGGGACACAGCGGGACACAGCGGAGACACAGCAGGGACACAGTGTGACACAGCGAGGACACAGCGGGACACAGAGTGGGATACAGCGGGGGACAGCGGTGACACACCGACGGACAGCGGGGACACAGCGGGACACAGCGGAACACAGTGGGGGACACAGTGGGACACAGCGGGGGACACAGCGAGGACACAGCGGGACACAGCGGGGACACAGATGGGGACAGCGGGGACACACATGCGGACAGCGGGGGCACAACGGGACACAGCAGTGGACATCGGGGACACAGCGGGACACAGCGGGGACACAGCAGGGACACAGCGGGTCACAGCCAGGACACAGTGGGGGACACAGCGAGGACACAGCGGGACACAGAGGGATACACAGAGAGGACACAGCGTGACACATGGGGACACAGCGGGACACAGCGGGGACACAGCAGGGGACACAGCGGGAAAGAGCGGGACACAGCGGGGGACACAGCCGGGGACACAGCGGGACACAGCAGGGGACATAGCGGGGACACAGCGGGACACAGTGGGGAAACAGCGGGACACAGCGGTACACATCGGGGGACACAGCAGGACACTGCAGGGTACACAGCAGGACACAGCGGGACACAGTGGGACACAGCGGGGACACAGCAGGGGACACAGCGGGAAAGAGCGGGACACAGCGGGGGACACAGCCGGGGACACAGCAGGACACAGTGGGGACACAGCATGGGACACAGCAGGACACAAAGGGGAACAAAGGGGGCACACAGCGGGACACAGTGGGCCACAGCGTGGTACACAGCGGGACACAGCAAGGACACTGCAGGGGCACAGTGGGAAACAGTGGGACAGAGCTGGGAACAATGCGGGACAAACCGGGATACAGGGGGACACAGCGATGGACACAGCGGGGGACACAGAGCTGCACACAGCGGGAGAGAGTGGAACACAGCAGGGCCACAGCGGGGCCACAGCGGGACATCGCAGGAACAAAGCGAGGACAGAGAGAGACACAGAGGTACACAGCGAGGGACACAGCGGGGGACAGTGGGGACAAACAGGGGAACAACGGGGACACAGCGGTACACAGCTGGGACACAGCGGGGATACAGCGGCACACAGCGGGTGACACAGTGGGACACAGCAGGGGATACAGCGAGGACACAGAGGGGACATAGGGGGACACTGCGGGACACAGTGGGACACAGCGGGGACACAGAGGGACATAGCAGTTACACAGCGAGGACCACAACAGGGACACAGAGGGACACAGCGGGGACACAGCCGGGACACATCGGGACCCACCGGGTACACAGCCGGGACCCAGCAGGACCAAGCAGGGACACAGCAGGACAAAGCGGGGGACACAGATGCGGACACAGCAGGACACAGCGGGACACAGCCGGGGACAGAGCAGGACACAGCATGGACACAGTGGGACACAGCGGGGGACACAGCTGGGACACAGCGGGTCAACAGCAGGGACACAGCAGGGACACAGCGAGGAAACAGCGGGACACAGAGGAATACACAGCGAGGACACAGCGTGACACATGGGGCACAGCGGGACACAGCGGGGGACACAGAGAGAACACAGCGGGACACAAATGGGGACACAGCAAGGACACAGCGGGACACAGCGGGAAAGAGCGGGACACAGCGGGGGACACTGCCGGGGACACAGCGGGACACAGCAGGGGACACAGTGGGGACACAGCGGGACACAGCGGGACACATCGGGGGACACAGCAGGACACTGCGGGGTACACAGCGGGACACAGCAGGACACAAAGGGACACAGCAGGGACACAGCGGAGGACACAGCGGGACACAGCGAGGACACAGCGGGACACAGAGGTACACAGCGAGGGACACAGCGGGGGACAGTGGGGACACAGCGGGGGACACAGTGGGACACAGCATGGACACAGAGGGACTCAGCGGATACACAGCGAGGACACACCTGGGACACAGCGGGA